>NC_133327.1:162016157-162163657 GCF_042186555.1 Aquarana catesbeiana | reverse complement strand
AATTACTTTTAGGACACGCAGGAATTTAGGGACTAAAAAGGCTACAAGACTGCAGTTGTCGCACTCTGCAGGTGCAGTTGCTAACCAGCTTACAGTAAATGAGGTAATGTAAAAAGGCATTCATGTTGCAAGGAGTACACAATCACATGCAAGGGCAATTAATGAAAACACTTTGAGGCTTGCATATGATTTGATGATGGAAATCAGCAGAGCTTCTGCTCATTTACTAAAGCACTGGAACAAATGCACTTGTAGAGTGCACATGCATTTTGCAAAGTGCAACATATATTTGCTTTAGACAAATCAACACCACAGAACATTCCAGCAAATTTTAACGAGGGTGGGGGTGGGGGGGTTGTGAAATCTAGATAATTGCTCATTAGCAGCACACTATTTGGAGTGAGTTTAGGTGGGGGGGGGGTGGGGGGGTTGTGAAATCTAGATAATTGCTCATTAGCAGCACACTATTTGGAGTGAGTTTAGGTGGGGGGGGGGTGGGGGGGTTGTGAAATCTAGATAATTGCTCATTAGCAGCACACTATTTGGAGTGAGTTTAGGTGGGGGGGGGGGGGGGGGGTTGTGAAATCTAGATAATTGCTCATTAGCAGCACACTATTTGGAGTGAGTTTAGGTGGGGGGGGTGGGGGGGTTGTGAAATCTAGATAATTGCTCATTAGCAGCACACTATTTGGAGTGAGTTTAGGTGGTGGGGGGGGGGTGGGGGGGTTGTGAAATCTAGATAATTGCTCATTAGCAGCACACTAAATACACTCAAACAAAATACATTCCAAATGAGTAGACTAGGTGGATATGTTCACATCACTTCATGCTGGGAAGGTTATTGAAGGAAAATATACATGCATGACAAAAAATAACAGTAAAAAATTCCAGCATGTGTGAGGATAAAAAGGGGACATTCACACTATATTGCAATGATGGTAAGTAGTGTTTGAAGCAAGAAATACATCACATTATCAAAGATTACATAAAAGAACATGTGATGCTAATAAAAGAAAAATATCTTACCTTAATATAGTCCTTCTGCAGGACCTGTATGATGGCAGAACAGGTCTCTGGGATAATGATCCCCAGAGCCTGGGGGGAGATGCCTGTCGAGAACTTAAGGTCCTGCAGGCTTCTCCCTGTGGCCAAATACCGCAAGGTAGCGACCAGCCTCTGCTCCGGAGTGATGGCTTGCCTCATGCAGGTATCCTGCCTGCTGATATAGGGGGTCAGCAAAGCCAACAAACGGTCAAAAACGGGGTCCGTCATCCGGAGAAAGTTCCTGAAATCCTCAGGATTATTCTCACGGATCTCACGGAGCAAAGGCATGTGACAGAACTGGTCACGCTGAAGCAACCAATTCTTGGTCCATGAACTCCTCCTCGCCCTGTTCATGGACTGGTCTTGGGCTGAAGAATAAACTACAGCACCAAGCACATACAATGCACGAGCTCTACGACGAGTACGTACAGGTAACATGGCTTCAAAACGGTCGGCTGGTCAGAACGCACTAAACAGAACGCACTGAAGAACAGCAAGGCCTGTGAAGAACGACCTGAAAATCAGGAACGAGCGGCCAATAAAACAAAGATTTCTCAATGCCAACTGACCAAACGCACTGAAAAGCAGATACAAACCTCACAAGCACAGACTGAACAACAGTTAAAACGAACTGAAAAATACGAGTCTCACAAGCGCGAATCGTCTCTCACCAAACTTCTACTAACACGAGATAAACACGAGATTAGCAGAAGGAGCCCAAAGGGTGTCGTACGGGCTATTGAACTTCCGTTTAATAGTCTCGTCGGACTTGGTGTACGTCACCGCGTACTAGGCTGTCGTACTTTTGTGTGGTCGTGTGTGTGCAAGTCCGTTCGTAAGAAAGTCTGCCGCAAGTCCGCCGAAGGTACGTCGGAAGTCTGTCGGACAGGCTGTCGGACTTTTGTAGACGAAAAGTCCGACCGTGTGTACGCGGCATTAGTAATACACGGCTATAGGCTATATAGGTCTCCATTTTTGTTTGGACCAGTCCTGGTTGTTATGCGCTCCCACTTTAACAGGTCACCATGCTGCCTTATTCAAGAATTGTGCCCAGTATTTTCTTCACACATAAATGACCACTGTTCTCCCTCAGTTTTTTTTTGTTTCTTCTTATTGTTCTAATCTCTCTTTTTTTTCCTTCCTTTTTATCTATCATCTGTGCAGTAGCTTGCCTATAAGCTAGCAATGGTTCTGGCTGTATTCTGGATTTGGCTCTCCTTTGTGAATAGTCAGTCGTCTCCTTTTTTCACTATGAAGAGAGTAAGCTTCTCCATGGTTGTCGATATATAGCTGTGCTTTTGGTATCTCTCATATCTTTTGGCTATGCTACACACTCCCTAAACCTCTTAAGGTTATATTTTATAATACACAGGGATTAAGTTCTCCTGTCAAAAAACACTCATCTTTTCAACAATCCCAAGCTAATATCATGAATATTTTATTATTACAAGAAACGTATTTCTCATTATCATACTAACCAACTTTCTTGCATCACAGCCACCTGTTTTTTTTTGGCCATTGCTCCTGACAAAACTAAATAAGTGGCGATTTGTTTGGCGAAAAAAAAATTATTTTTACTCCAGCATCCCCGCAAAGACCCTGAAGCATGTTACATTTTGGTTAAGGGTTATCTTGAGGAACATTTGTATTACCTTCACATCTTAGTTATGCCCCCAACACATCTTAACTTCCCTTCTTTGTGAGTAAGAGGGCATTGTAATCTATGGGGGTGACACTAATATACCCTTAAATCTGTCTCTGGACTATACCAGTCCTAAAAAAAAAAAGCAATCCTAAATGTCCTCCAAAAATTAGCACTAAGTTAGAAAAACTGCTTAACACATTGGATTTGGCAGATAACTGGTGAGAGATTAATCTAAATGTGCAGGATTTTACCAATTTCTCCCATCCTTTCTCTACCCTCTCTAGAACAGACCATGTTTTTTATTCTTACTATAAAATGCTGGCTTTTTCCTTTGTGAAAATTAAGAAAGTAGCTTGGTCATATCACTCTCTGGTTAGTACTTTTCTTCAGAATCTGAAGGGTGGCCCAAGATCCTCCCATTGGTGGATTAATGAATGGCAATTTCCATCTTCATATCCCAAGCTCTACATCTCTAGTAGCTCTTTGAGCCACCCACAAAGCGATGGTGAGGGGACATTTGATTTGCATCATGACTGAGGTCAAATGACAACCGGCAGCCCCTATTACAGAACTCAACACTTATGTAAGGCTCACAAATGCTCATCTAATGCAACACTCCTTTGAAAAATTGAAAGCACACATGTAGCTTTGAACCTTGTGTTGACCACTAAAGCTGAAAAGTGTATGTGTTGGGATGACCATAAATTTATTGCACAAAAAAGACAGGATAGGGTCAATGTTTGCACACAAACTCTCTCCTAAACGTAAATCTAGCTATACCCCTAGAAGTACAGAAATGTACACTAAAAATCCAAATTACATTCTCCAAGAATTCCATAAGTTTTAAGTGGTCATATAAAGTAACACCTTTAGTAGGTCTGCAAAACAAAACTTTATATGGATCTTTTGCATTCTATTACTGTTCAATGTCTTCTTTACGTTTTTAAGTACGGTAGGGTTCTGTGGAACCCAAGACAAGTCAATAAGTAATTGATTTCTTAAACCAACTCACTCATAAGGTAGTCCTGTCACTTTTTAAGGCTATCTCAATAATGCCTTCGATGTTTGATACCTCTCAGGTTTATGGTCTCTAACACCTTGGGGTTGATTTACTAAAGGCAAAAGGACTGTGCACTTTACAAAGTGCAGTTTTACTCTACAAGTGCAGTTGCTCCAGAGCTTAGTAAATGAGCAGAAGCTCGGCTGACTTCCATCATCCAATCATGTGCAAGCAAAAATGCATTTTTTTTTTATTTTCCTTGCACGCGATTAGGTACTCTTTGCAAAGTGAAGCTTTACCTCATTTACTAAGCTCTTGGCCACCTGCACTTGCAGGGGGCAACTGCATTTTGCAAAGTGCACAGTCTATTTGCTTTAAGTAAATCAATCCCCTTGCTATATATTTTCAAGTGTTAATTTAGTCTTTTTAGATAATGGCACTTTTTTTTACCTCTTCTGCTTTTTCTCCCACATTCCTTTTTGTTACCCCTCCGCCCACCTTCCCTCCTCATTCCCCTCCCCTCCATTTCTGTCTCCTGTGGTTCCATTGGCTACAGTAGGCTTGGCAAAGTTTAATCAGGGCCTTCCAGAGGCTGTCCTACCTTATTGGGCTGGTTGTGAAGCCTGGAAGATCTTTTATCCATCCACGCCTGATCTAATGGAACACAATATGGAACATCCATGCTTGTTCTGTAAGTGGTTTATGTATAACGGATATGTTTACCTTTGTAGCAAAATTGCCACACCTTGTCATGTCTAACTATTTTTGAGTTTTTAATACCTTGCACTGTGGTTTTATATGTTTGTGAAAATCAATAAACAGTATAAAAAAGTAGCTCTGCATCTGAAATTAAAAAATTACTGCATGACCTTGCATAACCTAAGCTCTCATTGATCCATAAATCCATTTTGGATCACCCATTTACACAAGAGGAGATTATACTAGTGATTAAACAGACTAAGACAGCTTCTGCACCAGGACCTGATGATTTTTCAGCCCTATATTAGAAAAAATGTAATAATGTGCTTATTACTCATCTAATTAATGTTAATTAAGTTTAATGCGCTTAGATAGGGTACACTGTTGTACTAAGATATGACGAGAGCATTTGTAAATGGTCATTTGTAAACCAGATAAAGATGCTAGCAAGATTGCTAATTACCGCCCAATCTCTCTTGTCAATAACGATTTAAAGATTTCACAAAAGGTTTCGCTAATCAACTAGCTTAATTTCTTGGACAATATATACATAAAAATCAAGTGGGTTTTATCTTGGGGAGACAGGGACCAGACCAAATACAGAGAGCTATCAATGTCATCTTGCTTTTACAGTCCAATTGGCACAGGGGCCATCCTTCTGAAGGCCTGCTATTGTCAGTTAATCTACAAAAGGCTTTCAATTCAATTTTGTGGCATTATTTGTTCAAAGTGTCAAGACTATGGATTTTCAGCCCACATTTTAAGAGCTTCCTTCAAAATGTTTACTCTACCCCACAAGCTAAGATTTGCATGCAAGGATTTTATTCTGAATCCATTTTAATTAAACAGGGGACTAGACAGGGGTGCCGCCTGTCATCTTTACTGTTTGATATTGCCTTTGAGCCCTTAGCATATGTTCTATGTGAAAACCTTAACATTCAGAGAGTTTTCTGTGGTGAGCAGTCTCATAAATGCACACACTTTGCAGATTAAACTTTTACTGCTTGTCACATTTCCTAAAATTACTATACCTAATGTTTTGGCCACATTAGACAGATTCACAAAAATTCTCAGTCTCTGGGTCAATATGACCAAAAATTTAGTGCTAAACATTGATCTCTTGCAATGCTTCCTTTTTGATTGTAAAGCAAGTTTCTCTTTTTCATGGAGGCAGGAATCTATTCCTTATTTAGGTATACAGTACAACTAGCCTCAACTGTAGAAAAGTTATATGCAGTTAACTATGTGAAATTATTCAAGAAGCTAGGGGGTCCTTCCTACTGTGTTATATGGATTCAAAACTTTGTTCTGAACATATTTACTTGGGACACTCCCACCAAATGCTAAGGGCTCAAATGCTAAGAGCTTAAAGGCAATAATGGGTACTATGATCCAACTCTGGTGGCAGTGTCCCAAAATTAGACATGTTCAGAATAAAGTTTTGAATATTATCTTTAACCACTTTCCGACCGTCTCACGTACATATACGTTAGCAGATTGGCACAAAACTTTAAGAGCCTTAGCAGGCGAGCGCATGCCCTCTGCACGGCGGGCCACCCATGATCATTGGCACGAGAGACAGAATGGGGATCCGTGTGTGTAAACAGAAAGCTCTATTTGTGGGAGAAAAAAGACCTCAATTTTGTTTGGGCACCACGTTGCATGACCGCGCAATTGTCAGTTAAAGCAACGTAGTGCTGTATCGCAAAAAATGCTCTGGTCATTAAGGGGGTAAAACCGTCTGGGGTTGAAGGGGTTAAAGTCACCTGGTTTATGGGTTCCTAGACTTCCTAAGTTTAGATTATCCAGTGTCCCCATACATGGGGGTTCAAAACATTTTCATTCTTTGATTTTTTTACATTCTATTTGCAGCAAAAATTACAATAGCAAGGGCTTGGAAACACACAGTGGTCTCCTTTAACACAGTTAAGCACAAAATAGCGTGCAATAAAAATGAGCTAATATTTTAAATGACAATGTTACTTTGAGAAACTGTGGAATCAATAATTTGAATTGAACATTGAATCCTGAACATCTTCTTTGGTGAACACTGTTGAGCTTGACTGATATATAGGCTAGGGCAAAATGCTGCAAACCTCATACTTTTTGTTTCTCCTTTTTCGTCTCTCTTTTTTTCTCTCCTTTAACTTTTCTTGAATCTTGGTCACTTCTAACCTCCTATGTTTCAACTCCTTGGCTTTAAAAATGGAAAAAATGAACAAAGACAACCCCACTGGAGAAAATAAGAGTAACTTAAAGGATAAGTTCACCTTTGTTCACCTTCTTTTTTTTTCTAAAGTCCAGCTCCCCCATTTACCAATATAGTATTAATGTACTTCTTTTACAAAAATAAAACAGCTTTACATTTATTCTACACACGCTTACCACACTGTCTTTATGGATGTTTAAACACACTGCTCCATTACTTCTGCCTTACTTCCTGGACAGACTATAGGTCATGACACAGAAAGGAGTTGACCAGCTGGTCTGTCCAGGAAGTAAGGCAGAAGTAATCGAACAGTGTTTTGAAACAGCCATAAAGACAATGAGGTAAGAGTGCATAGAATAAATGGAAAACTGTTTTATTTTTGCAAAAGAAGTACATTATTGCTATATTGGTACATAGGGGTGGTGAAATTTAGAAAAAAAAATGTGAATAAAGGTGAACTTAGACTTTAACTGCTTGCCGACCAGCCACCACAGTTATACTGTGACAGAATGGCTCGACTGCGCAAATCTCTCTACTGGTAAGGCGGTCCCTTTAAAGGCTATAGCAGGCATGCACGCCTGCAGCATGGGAGCCGATACACGTGGTCGGTGGCCATGATGTCCACTGACCACCTGCAATCGCTCCACAGAGAGCCAGAATGGGGATCTGTCAATGTAAACAAACAGATCTCCATTCTCACAAGGAAGTAGAGAGAGATCTGCTGTTCCTAGTGATTAGGAACAGCGATCTCTCTCTACTCCCAGTCAGTTCACTCCCTCCACAGTTAGGAACACTTAACCCCTTTATCACCCCCTAGTGTTAACCCCTTCCCTGCTAGTGTCATTTATACAGTAATTAGTGGCTATTTTTAGCACTGATCGCTGTATAAATGTCACTGGTTCCAAAAAAGTGTAAAAAGTGTCCGATCTGTCCACCGCAGTCCCACTAAAATATGCCATAAATCTATTCCCTATTTTGTAGACTATAACTTTTGTGCAAACCAGTCAA
Source organism: Aquarana catesbeiana (assembly GCF_042186555.1). Taxonomy (NCBI): domain Eukaryota; kingdom Metazoa; phylum Chordata; class Amphibia; order Anura; family Ranidae; genus Aquarana; species Aquarana catesbeiana. Next base: position 162,156,052 of record NC_133327.1, on the reverse strand, counting down.
TATACGCTTATTGCGATTTTTTTTTTAACAAAATATGTAAAACAATACATATTGGCCTAAACTGATGAATAAATTAAAAAAAAAAAAAAAAAGAAAACATTTTGGTGGGGGGGATATTTTTTATAGCAAAAAGTAAAAAATATTATTTTTTTTCAAAATTGTCAGCCTTTTTTTGTTTATAAAATAAACAATTCATTTAAAATAAAAACCACAGAGGTGATCAAATACCACTAAATGAAAGCTCTATTTGTGGGAAAAAAAGGACCTCGATTTTGTATGGGTACAGCATCGCACGACCGAGCAATTGTCAGTTAAAGCGATGCAGTGCCGTATCTCAAAAAATGGCCTGGTCATTAAGGGGGTAAAACCTTCCAGAGCTAAAGTGGTTAAGATAATATGTTCTCCATTGTCCTAATTGCTTGTGCCTCTGCATTGTTCTTATTGTCAGTGCAAACAGTTACACTGCATCAGTGATAATGAATATTAATATTCAAATACATAATATTATAGTATCAGTAACTCAAATGAAAACTTTTTTAGTTTTGGAATAGAGAGAAGTCGAGTTAGAACAGCTGTCAGGTTTATAATGTTGTCTGTGCTCCCTCTATTTGTTCTGTTTACAGTGAATTCACAAATGTTAGGTTGTCCCAAGAACGGGTATAGAGGGGAAATCTTCCAGTGACAACACTAGTTCTGGTGACCTGGTAACTACCAGTGATTCCATCTTTTTGGATGGATTTCCTCTCACATCCTGTTGTGACTGAAGGGTAGGAAGTTAAAAGAAATCTTGCCAATGGGATACATATAGCAAAAAAATCTGACAGGGGCTACAGTATAACCCTCCCTTAAGCCTCGTACACATGATCAGGTTTTCGGACGACCATTCATCCGTTTTTTGCTGCATGCTAGTCTCATGCGGAAAGTGAAGAGGTTACTCACCATACGAAAATTCTCATACGACAGAATACTTATTCAGAAATAAAACAAACTGTGCTGTAACCCAACCTCTAAATATAGCTGCAGCTCAAAGTGAGATGCACACAAACAAGTAAATAATGGGAGCTGTACTCTAAATGACCAACATATAATACAATATAAAATACAATATAAATTCACTTATAAAGTAAATACCAACAAGTCCCAATTGTGATCCATGTGACAAAAATCAATTGAATCCTCCAAGTTAAATTACAAAACTTGAAAATCCTCCAAATTGAAGGAAGGTGAATGGACCAAAACACACTGTGCTGCAACTTCCTCCTGTGACTATGACTGGGTATTGACAGACAATAGTGATTCCACCACCACGAAGAGTGCACGCTTACCAGCTGCACAAGGTATTAAAGCTTGTGGCTAACAACCAGCCAGGGCCTTTTCCTCCAGGAACCGCAAAGAATGGCAGATCGAACCATAGACAGCCTCCATACACCACTATCAGACTGATAATGTTGTGGATGGTCAAGATAAACAGCAATCCAATTTGCACTCGTAAATGATGGTCAAACCTCCACTGCTGCCACTTCCAGCAAGGTCTCCTCTCTAATACCTCTCAATTCAACACTCACCCCGAAAGGACAGAATGCACAGCCACATATTTGTCAGTTAAAGTAAAGCAGTGCCATATAGTAAAAAATGGCCTGGTCATTAAGGGGGTAAAACCTTCCAGGGCTGAAGTGATTAACCACTTAAAGACCGAGCCTCTTTCTGAGATTTGGTGTTTAAAAGTTAAAAACTGTGTTTTTTTGCTAGAAAATTACTTAGAACCCCCAAAAATCATATATATATATATATATATATATATATATATATATATACAGTCCCTGACAAAAGTCTTGTCGCTTCTCTATTTTGTAGAAACTCCTGCTATTAACCTGACTTTTAATTAATCAATTGGTGTTAGAAATAGCTCATATGAAAAGCTAAAGCCCTCCCAAATGATGTTTAATGCACTGAAATAAATTAGTTTCACTGAAAAAAGATTTATCATTTAATCAAGACAGACAGGTCAAATTTTGGCAAGACAAAAGTGTTGTCGCCTATACAGAAAATGAACAACTTTACTGAAAATCCAAAAATATGTCAGCAAATTAAGTAGTGGTGCTGTAAGATCCAAATTTAATATCTTGTATGACTTCCATGAGCTTGAAGGACAGCATCCATGCGGTTCGGCAAGGATTCATACAATTTATTGATGAAGTCATCAGGAATAGCAAAGAAAACAGTCTTGCATGCCTCCCAGAGTTCATCAATATTCTTTGGTTTCGTCTTCCATGCTTCATCTTTCATCCTACACCACATATGCTCAATGATGTTCATGTCTGGTGACTGGGCTGGCCAATCCTGGAGCATCTTGATCTTCTTTGCCTTAAGGAACTTTGATGTGGAGATGGAAGTATGGGATGGAGCACCATCCTGCTGCAAAATGTGGCCTTTTTTATGGTTGGAATATAAGAGGTAGCTAAGATTTATTGGTATTTTAGACTATTGATGTTGCCTTCCACCCTGCAGATCCCTCGCACACCCCCATACTGGATGTAACCCCAGACCATGATTTTGCCTCCACCAAACGTCACTGTTTTCTTGGTAAATCTCGGCTCCATGCGGGTTCCAGTAGGTCTCCGGCAATATTTGCGGCGATTGTGGTGTAATTCAACAGAAGATTCATCTGAAAAATCCAACTTCTGCCACTTTTCCAGAGTCCATCCTTTTAGCAGGCTGTGGCCCTTGGCAAATGCCACACGGTTTTTCAATTGTCTTTTGTTTAGTGCTGGCTTATGGGCACTGATTCGACCATGGAGGCCATTTCGAGACAGAATCCGACAAACTGTTCTGGTTGACACAGGGACTTCAGGTGACCAGGTCTCGTGGAGCTCTGCTGCAGTGGAAAATGGGCTGGCCTTGGATTTTCGAGCCAACAAACGGTCCTCTCGAGCAGTTGTCTTGCGGGGTCGGCCTGACCTGGCCTTGTCCAAAACGTCTCCTGTCTCTTCAAATCTTTTTTTTATCCCCTGAACTTGACGCTGAGACACATTGAAGGTGTCTGCCACATCAGCAGTGGATCTGGTCTTCAGCCTCTTGATAATTGACACTTAAGTCTCCGGGTGAATCTTAGGCATGTTTGCAGAGGTCTAGTTGCAGTTGAGAAGGTCTAGTGTACTGGTGTTCTTTTTATACACACCTGATACCTAATTGATCCATTATTAGTCACAGGTGAAGCTCATATAACAAGGCGACAACACTTATGTCTTGGCAAAAATTGACTCAATGGGCTTTACCAAGCTGTGAATATTAGAATACTTTTTGTCAGTTTCGTTTTGCACTGAAACATTATTACAAAAGCTGTTGAGATTAAAATGACCCATTTCTTGTAACAAAATCTTGATTAGAAATGTATTTTAGTGGCACTTCAGGTCAATTTGTACACAAGCGACAAGACTTTTGTCAGGGACTGTATATATATATATATATATATATATATATATATATATATATATATATATATATATAGTCTTACAAACGCACTTTTTTGGGGAAAAATTCACTTTTTTTAAATAAAAAATAAGACAACAGTAAAGTTAGCCCATTTTTGTTATTGTGAAAGATAATGTTACGCCAAGTGAATTGATACTCAACATATCATGCTTCAAAGTTGAGCCCGCTCGTGAAATGGCGACGAACTTTTACCCTTAAAAATCTCCATAGGCGACGTTTAAAAAATTCTACAGGTTGCATGTTTTGAGTTACAGAGGAGGTCTAGGGTTAGAATTATTGCTCCCGCTCTAACCATCGTGGCGATACATATGTGAGGTTTGAACACCATTTTCATATGCGGGTGCTGCTCACGTATACGTTCGCTTCTGCATGCGAGCTTGGGGAACGGGGCACATTTAAATTTTTTTTTCTTATTTATTTTACCTTTTATTTTTAATTTTTACACTGTTCTTTAAAAAAAAATTGGGTCACTTTTATTCCTATTACAAGGAATGTAAACATCCCTTTTAATAGAAAAAAAGCATGACAGGACCTCTCAAAAAGACCTCAGATATCATATTTACATTAAAATGCAATAAAAAAAAAGTTATGTCATTTAAAAAAAAAAAAAAAAATGTCCCTTAACCACTTCAATACAGGTCATTTTCACCCGCTTTCTGCCCAGACCAATTTTTAGTTTTCAGCGCTGTTGCACTTTGAATGACAATTGCACGGTGCAATGTTGTACCCAAACAAAATTGACGTCCTTTTTTCCCCACAAATGGAGATTTCTTTTGGTGGTATTTGATCACCTCTAAGATTGTTATTTTTTGTGCTATAAACAAAAGAAGAGCGACAATTTTGAAAAAACACAATATTTTTTACTTTTTGCTATAATAAATATCCCAATTAAAAAAAAAATTTTCTCAGTTTAGGCCGATATGTATTCTTCTACAAATTTTTTGGTAAAAAAAAAATCGCAATAAGCGTATATTGATTGGTTTGTGCAAAAGTTATAGAGTCTACAAAATAGGGAATAGATTTATGGCATTTTTTTTTTTACTAGTAATGGCGGTGATCTGCGATTTTTTTTCATGACTGCGACATTATGGCGAACACATCGGACACTTTTGACACTATTTTGGGACCATTCACATTTATACAGTGATCAGTGCTTTAACATTGAACTGATTACTGTGTAAACGTGACAGGCAGGGAAGGGGTTAACACTAGGTGGTGATCGAGGGGTTAACTGTGTTTGCTAGGGAGTTTTTCTAACTGTAGTGGGCTGGGACTCACAAGGGGAGGAGACCGATCGGTGTTCCCCTGTACTGGGAACACACCATCGGTCTTCTCTCCCCTGACAGGACGTGGATCTGTGTGTTTACACACACAGATCCACGGTCCTGCTCGGTTACCGGGCAATCGCGGGTGCCCGGCGGACATCGCGACTGCAGTGAACCGGGTCCCGAGCAATGCTGCGCACGTGCCCCCTAGACGGTCGGGAAGCCCAGGACGTCATATGACGCCCACCCAGGATGGGAGATCCCATCTGTGGGTGTCATATTACTATGGGCGGGTATTGAAGTGGTTAACCACTTGACCACTGGGCACTTAAACCCCCTTCCTAACCAGACCAATTTTCAGCTTTCGGTGCTCTCACACTTTGAATGACAATTCAACACTGTACCCATATGAAATTTTCATCCTTTTTTCACACAAATAGAGCTTTCTTTTGGTGGTATTTGATCACCTCTGGGTTTTTTTATTTTCTGTACTATAAATGAGAAAAGATCGAAAATTTTGTAAAAAAAATGAATTTTTCTTCATTACTATTATAAAATTTTGCAAATAAGTAATTTTTCTTCATAAATTTGGGCCAAAATTTATACTGCTACATATCTTTGGTAAAAATAACCCAAATTAGTGGATATTATTTAGTCTATGTGAAAGTTATAGAGTCTACAAGCTATGGTGCCAATCACTGAAAATTGATCACATCTAATCACATCTGATCACACATGATGTACTGAGGCCTCAGTACATCTAATTTCTTGAGACCCTAAAAAGTCAGGAAAGTACAAATACCAACAAAATGACCCCTTTTTGGAAAGTAGACATTCCAAGGTATTTAGTAAGAGGCATGGTGAGTTTTTTAACCTCCCTGGCGGTTTTCCCAAGTGTGGCTCGGGGTTAAAATTCAGTACCATTAGCGGTAACCCCGAGCCACACTCGGGATCGCATTGCAGGATCCTGGGGAGGCGTTACTTACCTTGTCCCCGGGATCCTGCGATGTCACCCGCAGTGTCCGAGGGCTCCGTCCTCCTCCGAAGCCTCTCCGTGCCAGGCTCCGTTCCCTGCGAGCGGCGCGACGCACGGGGGCGGAGCCTGGCGGCAAATTAAAAAAAAAGTAAAAATCATAACACATACAGTACGGTAATCTTACAGATTACCGTACTGTATGAAATGATTTCATATCCCTTTTGTCCCCAGTGCTTTGACCCATGCCCTGCATGCAGTTTTACATGATATACACTGTTCTTTCTGCCTGGAAACTGGAGATTGTCCATAGCAACCAAAAAGTGTCCCTTTACGTCAAAAGTGGCTTTAGACCAGCTAGAAAACAGCGATAGTAAATTAGAACACTTGCAGAATTGAGCGATAGTGAATTGTGGGGAAATTTATTTTATTACTTTTTTTTTTTTTTTTTTTTTTTATTTATTTTTATTTATTATATTATAATTTATGTTTTTGTGTTTCAAACTTTATCATACCCGGGATATCTACTAGACTCTGGTTTGGACAGATTTAAGTGTGTTATTGTTAAGATTTACAGACCTACAATATAAAATGCCAAATTTCCATGCAAAATAATGGTACCGCTTTCAGCACCTAAAATCCGAAATAATCATACCGCCAGGGAGGTTAAAGTTATCATTTTTCCCCACATTTTTTTGCAATATTAAGATTTTTTTTATTTTTATTTTTTTTTTCACACCAAATTGTTATTATAACAGGTTATTTCTCTCACATGGCATGTACATTCCACAAATGACACCCCAAAATATATTCTGCTACTCCTCCTGAGTATTGTGATACCACATGTGACCCCATTTTGGAAAGCAAACACCCCAACGTATAATCTATGAGGCATAATGAGTCTTTTGAAAGGCTAATTTTTTTCCAGAAGTTTTTGGAAAATGTGGGAAAAAAATGAAAACGCATTTTTTTACACAAAGTTTTCCATTTCTAAGATATTTCCAACACATAGCATGTACATAGCAAAAACGACACCCCAAAATATATTCTGCTACTCCTCCTGAGTATGGCGATACCACATGTGTGAGACTTTTACACAGCCTGGCCACATACAGAGGCCCAACATTGAAGTAGCACATTCAGGCGTTCTAGGAGCATAAATTACACATCTAGTCTCTCAACCACCTATTACAGTTTTTTCCAGAAATTTTTGGAAAATGTGAAAAAAAAAAATGAAAACCCTTTTTTTTTATTTTACACAAAGTTGTCCATTTCTAAGATGTTTCCAACACATAGCATGTACATAGCAAAAATGACACCCCAAAATATATTCTGCTACTCCTCCTTAGTATGCCGATACCACATGTGTGAGACTTTTATACAGCCTGGCCACATACAGAGGCCCAACATTGAAGTAGCACATTCAGGCATTCTAGGAGCATAAATTACACATCTAGTCTCTCAACCACCTATTACAGTTTTTCCAGAAGTTTTTGGAAAATGTGGAAAAAAAATGAAAACCCTTTTTTTTTTATTTTACACAAAGTTGTCCATTTCTAAGATGTTTCCAACACATAGCATGTACATAGCAAAAATGACACCCCAAAATATATTCTGCTACTCCTCCTTAGTATGGCGATACCACATGTGTGAGACTTTTATACAGCCTGGCCACATACAGAGGCCCAACATTGAAGTAGCACATTCAGGCGTTCTAGGAGCATAACTCACACATCTAATTTCCTTACAATTTATCACATTTTTGAAGGCCCTTCATATTTCTAACACATAGCATGAACATACCAAGAATTACACCCTTAAATACATTCTGCTGAGCAAAGGGTAAACAAAAGATTACCTGTGGTTTTAGTAGTGCAGTTGTCCACAGGAGAAGAGCCCTGATCCAGGCAGCAGGCAGGGACTTGGTCAGCGACAGTGAATGGAATTGTCCAGGCAGCAGGCAGAAACATTGTCCATAGTCAGTACAGGCAGGGATACTGTCCATATACAGTCCAGGGTCAGTGCAAGTAGAGACATTGCCAGCAGTGCCAAAATATTGGTCCTGGTAGTAAGCAGGAACATGGTCCAAGTAGCAGGCCAGGAAAGAATGGGGACAGGGGTAGAAGCTTCTCCCACCCAAATCTCTTTGAAGCCTCCGAGTCTCCAGACCCTAATCGGGAATGAGAAAACTTAAAAATTAGTTTTCTTCATCCAGAAAAACAATTCTAGTGCCCCTCACATGTGAGACCCCTGTGTTATGAAGCCCACTACTCCAGTAGCAGAGTAAAAGACCAGTCCAAGAGGCAGTCAAACAACATGGTCAAACAGTCCAGGGTCAGTTCCAGAGCAGGCAGAGGTAGGTACAGTTTAGTGTTAGACAGAAGCATGGTCATATAACAGGCCAGGGTCAGTTCCAGAGCAGGCAGAGGTAGATACAGTTTAGCATTAGGCAGAAGCGTGGTTGTATAACAGGCCAGGGTCAGTTCCAGAGCAAGCAGAGGTAGGTACAGTTTAGCATTAGGCAGAAGCGTGGTCGTTTAGCAGGCCAGGGTCAGTTCTCGAGAAGGCAGTGGTATGTACAGTGGCATAAAGGGGTGTGGCAGTAAATGACAATTACGTTTACCATACTTCCCTAATAATGTAGAGAAGTATGGTAACAGCGGAAACATTCATAAATACAAAGGCCTGGTTGGGAAGGACAATCAGGGCAATAATGCATGGTGTCTCTTCTAGTTCCTCCTCTGGAGCACACCCGGCATTTCTTCTGACGTTTCCGGCCTGTTTCATGGTGGGGGAGTCTTTTAGGAAAGTGGCGTTCATGGAGTCTGCTCACTGAATCCGAGCGAATGCTTTCTGGTGCGCCTTCAGGGTACAAAAGGGTGGAGATAATTTCCTCTTGGTACTGAAGATAAGATACGGGGCTTTCTGTAGATTTATGGTAAATAACAAAACTATTGTAAATGGCTAAACTGAAAAGATATATGGAGACTTTTTTATACCAAAAGTGGCTTTTTCTTGTGGGAAGGTAGGGTTCGATCATCTGGTCATTGAAGCCGACTCCCCCCATGAACAAATTATAGTCCTGTACCCATTTTGGTTTCTGGATTGGGCCATTTCTTCGGGGTATTTCCACGTAGGTGTAGTTGTGAGCATGTGGACGTTTTGTCTGTCCCTCCACCCGAGAGCCAATATCTCTTCATTCCGCAAAGACGCCGTCTCCCCTTGTCGTAGTCTTTTAGTAACAAGCCTTTGCAGGAATCCCTTCCTATTGGCTTGCACTGTACCACACGCTGGAGTGTCCTTGCGGTAAAGATTGCAGAAGAGGGGCAAGCTTGTGTAGTAGTTATCCACATAAAGGTGGTAACCCTTTCAAAGGAGTGGATATACAAGCTCCCAAACAACCTTTCCGCTGGCTCCGATGTACTCTGGACATTCAGAGGGGTGCAGTTGGGTGTCCTTCCCTTCATACACCCAGAAGGCGTAGATATACCCCGTTTCTCAGTCACATAGCTTGTAGAGCTTAACCCCATATTGGGCCCTTTTGCTGGGGATAAATTGCTTGAAGCCAAGCCTGCCTGTGAAGTGGACCAATGACTCATCCACGGAGATATTTTGGTCAGGGATAAATAACTGGGGGAATTTCTCAGAGAAAAAATTTAGAAGTGGTTTTGTCATTGTAATGGAGGAAACACATTATCATGAGGTATCTTGATCTTCGCATAATGGATGAATAGATTGGCATGTTGTGGATGGGGTGGGTGGTCCAATAGGAGTATAATTCATTTTTTTGTGAGTCCCATATTAAATGTTAGGCCTAAAAATAATTTAAATTCCTCCACTGTCAATGGGACGGGCATAACTTGAACCAGGGTTGCTTGTTATAAATTGTTGTGCATAGAGGTTGCACTGTGCCACGATGGAGGATAATAGGTCTTGGGTAAAAATTAAGTTAAAAAAATCAATAGGGGCAAAATTCTCTGTGTTCACCTGAACACCTGGCTGGGCGGTGAAAGGGGGGATGTTTGCTGCTCTTGAATTAGGGGGAAGCCACAGAGGGTTTTCAAGGGCATAGAGAAGGCTGGCATGGGTCCTAATGCTTTGGGGCTGAGATGACACCCCGCTAGTTCTTGGACTTTGCTGCAGTGGTAATTCATTTATTCTGGATGGCACTGTGCTACTGGTGGATGGCACTGAGCTGCTAGTTGATGCCACTGCATTTCTGGTGGATGTCACTGAGCTGCTGGTTGATGCCACAGCACTACTTGTGGTAGCCTGCTGCTCCATGCCAGAACGCCTTTGGTTCATGGGCACACTTTGCTCTTCCTCCAATTCTATATCAGACCCACTGCTTACAACGGGCTCATATTCTGAACCAGAATCAGACGCAGACTCAGAGAGCTCCCCGCTGCTCTCGTCGGTCAAGCTAAGCTGTTGGTATGCCTCCGCAGCGGAAATTTTTTTTGCCATACTGGTGACTGTGGGGTGTGGTGACAAACTATTGTGGTAGTGACACTTTGACAGACATGGCTGCACTGATGGGTGTTGATGAGGCTGGTCTAATGAGGCTGCACTGCTGGGTTCTGAAAAAGGCTGCACTGCTGGGTTCTGATGAGGGTGCACTGCTAGGTTATGATGAGGGTTCACTGCTGGGTACTGATGAGAGTGCACTGCTGGGTACTGATAAGGGTGCACTGCTGGGTACTGATGAGGGTGCACTGCTGGGTACTGATAAGGTTGCACTGATGTACACTAATGCACCACACTGAGGATGCACTGATTATCTGGCACTGATGTGCACTGACAAGGTAGCACTGATGGACACTAATGAGGATCCACTGATATGGTGGCACTGATGAGCACTCACTTATGTGCACTGACGTGCACTATTGGGTACTGTAGTGGCACCGATGAGCTCTGTAGTGGCACTGATGAGCGATGTAGTGGCACTGATGAGCAATGCAGTAGCACAGATGTGGGCTGTAGTGGTGCAGATGAGCACTCTAGTGACACTGATGTGATACTGATGGCACAAATGAGCACTGTATTGGCACTAATGTGGCATTGATGAGCACTGGCGTGGCACTGATGGAGCAATGACGTGGCACTGATGGAGCACTGGTGTGGCACTGACGGAGCACTGACGTGGCACTGGCGGCACATATGGGCACCGAAGTGGCAGAGGTGGCACTGATGGGCACTGGTGGCACTGATGAGCACTATAGTGGCACTGATGGCACAGATGAGTACTGTAGTCACTGATAGACACTTTAGTGGCATTGATGGATAGACATGTTCACACTAAAATATTTTGTTTCGGAATTTTGTTTTCATCCGAAAAATAAATTTATTTAGTTACTCCAAAATTCGTTTTTATTTATTTTGTTTCGTTAAAAAAATGCATTTGTCCGAAAATCCGAAAAAATTAAGGTCGAACCTGTCATTGAAAGCTTATGGTGTCTGTCGAATGTTTTAAGAAGATTCGACGGAGCAGCTTAACTGTATGATGCCGCAATTGTACATTTCCGGTCGAATGTTCCGCCTACAAGTTATAGTAGAATTCTAATGTTGTATGACACTAGTAATAATTATGTTTGTCAATTATTATTACTAGTCAACCAACATTAGAATTCTTCTATAGCCTATGGGCAGAGCATTTGACCATGAATGTCCACTAGCGGTGACTGCTTCGTCGAATCTTCATGTCAAATCTTTTCTCTCTATGTCGAATAATCTTGGACTAATAGAGTTAGGTTAGGCACATTCGACCTTTTTTGCTACTGTCTTTATAATGTTGAATCTTTTCTCTCTATGCCGAATCTTTTCTTTCTATGTAGAATAAACTATAGAGCTAAGGATAGGCACATTGGACCACAGGTTCGATGGACACAGATCGCTATTGTCAGTGTCATGTCAAATCTCCTTTCTATATCGAACTGTTGTCACAAGGAAAACGAAAATAAAGCATTTGTTTACCGGGCACACGGGGATGAGAGTTCCGGAGGACGTCCATTGATGCCCACCCAGAACAAGCCGACTGCACTGTAGCCGTCTTTTGGCTATGGCCTGATCGGCATGTGGTTAAAGAGCATTGGGCGGAAGTGACTTTTTGATGTTGCTTCCACCCTACAATGATATGGAAACGGGTGGAGGCCATCTTCCCCTCACTCGTCTCCATGTCAGACTGGGGAGAGGATCTGATCACCTCCACCGCTACCGATGGCTTCGGTAAGCGGAGGGCACCAGAGAGTGGCGGGAGGGGGGGCCCTCTCCCGCTGCCAATAAAAGTGATCTTGCGGTGAATCCGCTGCAGAGACCACTTTTATCTTGAAGCGGACCACCCGCTGAAGAAGAGGATACCGGGGTTATGGTAGCTAGCTGCTACCATAACAATGGTATTCCCAAAGGTGTGCGCAGCCTATTGCATTAGTGTGTGCACCCCAAAGCTCAAACACACACTACCGATCACTAACGATATTTATTCAAAAAGGGAAGGGGCTGGTACATTACATATTTAGTGGCCCCTTTCCCCATTCTGAAAAGAAAACATCCCTGCAGCAACAGCCAATAGGAGAGGAGAGGAGGAAAGCTGGCAGCGCCGCAGGGGGAATAATGGGAGCCAGAGCAGTAGAGGGAATCTGCTGCACAGGGTGATTAGGGTGTGCCTGGGCACACCTGGCACACCCTGTGCACATGCCTATGGGTATTCCTCTTCAAAGTAGCACAAAGTGGCGGGCGGTCACAAAGTGGTTAAAGTATAACTAAAGGCAAAATGTTTTTTTTTTTTAGTTTTGGATAGAGTGCAGAGGGATTAGACCACCTGTCAGTTTTGAATGCTATCTGTGTCCCCGTTAGGGAGATTCACCCTCTTCTATGTCATGTTAACCATTATCACCATTGAAAGTTAAAGTAAAAAAAGAATCCCAAATTTTGGGTTGTTCCACGAAAAGTAAAAGCAGTGAAATCTTCTGATTGAAATCTTCTATTCTGGTGACCCCAAGGAATTCCCTTAATTTGCAGGGATTTCTTTTCACTTCCTGTTTGGCTATGGGACAAAAAAAAATCTGACAGGTTGTAACCCTCCCTGGCTCTATCCAAAATGAAAAAAAAATGTCTTTAGTTCTACTTTAAGTGTTTTTTCCAACAGCATACATATCCCCATATGTTGTGTTCTTTGAGGAAAGCATCAAGTATTTTTTTTTAAGTTATCAATACTGCCACCTGACACCATTATTTGGGAATATTGGCAATTTTGTTGCTCTGACTGTATAGAACCATCTATGCAATTTCAGTTTAAACTTTATCTTTTTCAGTCTTAAATTGTGACCATATTACCAGCTTTACAGTCACCAATAATAAACTTGTAGATAGCAACCACCTCTTCCCTTAAGCACTCCCTATCAAGTTTAATTTACCTAATCTTTCCTCCTAGCTGAGGTCTGCCAGCCCCCTTATTAATTTAGTTAATCCTCACACATAAGTGAGCATCCTGTCTCTTTGATATTATTTTTTTCCTGTCTATTAACAGGGTTTGTATCTATTTTGCCCATGAAAGGAGAGTCTATGAGTATATTTAACCCTTTCATTCACACAACTGTGTCTATTGCTGTTTGCACTTATGTATGTTCTATATGTAGAGCTGTATAATTTTTGTATTACTTAAAATGAGTTAACAAACAGTATATTGCTTAAAAGAGTACATAGAACGAATCACCAGTCCATTTCCTGCAGCGCTTAAAGCAGAACTTCAGGCATTTGTTACCTCACTTGACTCCCCATCCCCTGATGTTAACCCCCCCCCCCCCCGTGCTTTTTATTTTCCTTAATTTAAAAAAAAATACAAATCTTTTGCCTGCAGTTTCTAGCTGGTTAGGGAGTTTCCTTTAAACTAAGCTGGACCTATTCTAGCACAAAAAACCCTAAGTACCATCATTGTTTTAGGTTTCTTATTTTCTTATTTAATTTTGTAAGGGAAGAAAACATTGAGAACATGTAAAACAACAGTACACAAATATAGTCAGGAGAATAGTTTAGTGGGACTTTTTAGGTGCCAGGAAAGGAGATTTCAACAGACATCAAGGTAAAAATAAAATTTATATTTTATTCAACATATACAAAATTTAAAAATTATGCTGGCTAGACATAATGGCATGAAATGACATACAAATTAGATTTGGATATAAACAGTCACTCGGTACTGTAATCCCTACATGTTTCTCCCAGTGGGGCTTCCTCGGGGGATATGTTGAGGGACCAAAATAGATATGTGGCTGCATGAAATAGGATACAATTAGAAGCCATATAAATATTCACAAAGAAATATATATAAAGGAAAGCATTAACGGTTGTCCAAAGCTGATTGGTTAGGCTGCCATCTGATAAATAGTTACCTGCTAGTAGACTCAAGCCAGGTGTAGGAAAACGGACTTTGCTCTGTACTGGAGAGGTTTTTAGTCTGGGTGGGCCAAGGTAATGGCCGTGGGATCTGTGGTTGCCATATAAGGAGGGGGTTAAAAAGTTATGGCAGATGTGAGGGAAGAGAAAGGAAAGAGGGAGGGAGGAGGGAGGGAAAGGATATGGGGGGGAAGGGGGGGAGAAAGGGAGGGGGGTAAAGGAAAGAAGGGGGGGAGAAAGGGGGGAAAGGAGGAAGGAAAGAAGAAGAGAAGGGAAAAATAGGTACAGAAAAAGTAATGGGGGAAAAAGGAGAAGTGTTGAAAGTGTGAAAAAAACACTGGTGTGGGGGAGTGAGGAAGGGGAGTGTGTGTTAGAGATGTGAAGTCCCAATAGGGTAGTGAACAGGATGAAAACATGCTGTGTTGAGAAGATAAATTCATCAAAATAAGCTAGGAGAGCAGAATAAATACTTACAGCCCGGCTATGTCTAAAGAGGAGCAAGGGCTGCCAGATAATGATGTTTGTCTAATAGAGAAAATATAATATAATAAAGGTAAGGGCTACAAGAAATGGTTGCTGAATGTGAAGGAAAGCATGTAAAAAACAATATATAGCCATAGTGAGATTGACACTAATGGTTGTAGAAGCTAGTTAACAGAAACATATATTAGTTGACCATAATAAGGACCAACCAAAGTCCTGTTTACATTCTGCCTCCCCCACTTGAAAGGGGGGAAACATTTAAGAGACAGTAACAGGTGTTTAAATAATAAGGTTCTCTAGCATAATGATCATTGCTACTTGGAAAATACAGAGAGCAGAGTAGTTGAAGAGCAATGTCACATTCAGAAGAATAGTAACCGCAACAAGGAGATAATTGAATTTACCTTACCATGTGAAAAAAGATCCCTGGAGTGGCAGCCTGTCCATGATCTGACCTGGTGTGTAGTGGGGGTGTTTAAATATGCACCTGCGTGTAGGACATGTGTCTGCCCGTGTCCAATGACAGAGGAGGGGTGGAGAAGCGGTGTGTTTCCTCTTTGCACGCTCTTCGCACCGCTTCTCCGCCCCTCCTCTGTCATTGGACATGGGCAGACACATGAACCTTATCATTTAAACACCTGTTACCGTCTCTTAAATGTTTCCCCCCTTTGAAGTGGAGGAGACAATCTGTAAACAGGACTTTGGTTGGTCCTTATTATGGTCAACTAATATATTTTTCTGTTAACTAGCTTCTACAACCATTAGTGTCAATCTCACTAAGGCTATACATCGTTTTTTACATGCTTTCCTTCACATTCAGCAGCCATTTCTTGTAGCCCTTACCTTTAGTACATTATATTTTCTCTATCAGACAAACATCATTATCTGGCAGCCCTTGCTCCCCTTTAGACATAGCCGGGCTCTTTGTAAGTATTTATTCTGCTCTCCTAGCTTATTTTGATTACTTTACCTTCTCAACACAGCATGTTCTCATCCTGTTCACTACCCTATTGGGACTTCACATCTCTAACACACACTCCCCTTCCTCACTCCCTCACACCAGGTTTTTATTCACACTTTCAACACTTCTCCTTTTTCCCCCATTACTTTTTCTGTAACTATTTTTCCCTTCTCTTCTTCTTTCCTTCCCCTTTCCCCTCTTCTTTCCTCCCCCCCCCCTTCTTTCCTTTCCCTCCCTCCCTCTCTAGTGAGCATACACACACAAAAGCATATTCCCTAAACAAATAAAAAATAATAGTTTGCTTATTACTGCAAAAATATCACCAACGCAGCTCCATGAGCTAAATTGAAAGTTTCTGCTCTGACAAAACTTTACAGATGGCAAAATAAATAATTTTGCATCAAAATCAGTTTTTCTGGAATCACGTCTGTCATTCCTACCCACAAGAGATATTTCAGTTTTCAGGACATGCTAGAGTGAAACCACCTGACGACTTCTTCTGTTTTGGTGGAGAATGTATTGGCTGATGCTGTAATAAGCAAAGGTGGTATAAGAATAGAGTTAAGATTTATGGTACAGAGATTCATTTGTTTGAGTAAAAAAGATAATTTAAGAAGCCTGTGGCTGATTTACCTACCAGGCTCCACCTAACACAAATATGGCTTTTGGATACATTTTTTTTAAGAGTATGATTCTTGTTGTGGAAAGAAAAAAACAGCACTTGAACAAAAATAAGCAACAGACTCCATGCAGACAGTGTTCTTGGTGGTCATTAAAGTGGGATCCCAGTATTCCAAGGGGCTAACCACTTAGAGACCGCAGTGCACTGGCATAGCACAGAGGATCCCTTATGATATATTTTCATTGGACTACTTCATCCAGGATTGCTGTGTATAGTTCCTAATAAAACAAAAAAGGATCATCTGTCCAGCTATAAAGGTGTTAGGTAAATATTGCAATAAGAAAGATATATCACTTTATGCTTTTTACTCACCAGGGAACACATTCTTAATTTGTAGTTGAGATAATAAAATCCTAATGAACTTCATCGTCTTCCTGGATAGTGATGAGAAAAAAATCTTCAAAGACAACAAAACAAGAAGCTATGAGTAAAAGTACATCCTTAGCTTTTCATTAGACAAAATGAACATGAGTCAAGGCGCAGCATGGATTCCAGAGTTACTGCTTCCAGCTACAAAGCAAATGCAAGCTGAGAAATGCACAACAAAAGCCATAGCTTTTAATACTGCTGGTGTAGTTTCCATAAATGTTGATTACAAAAGCCACCATTCTCAATGTTAACAAAAAGTTGTGGTTATGTCCTTCACTAAATCCTCTTTTCTTCCATAATCCACCTTGTGCATTTTATCTCAAGTGTGTTTTATGTGAGCTAATCCTAGGTTCGTTCATTGATAGACAGAAGAAACAGGATTATTAGTACTCTTAAACTAAACTTATTCTGATCTGTATTGAGACACCTGGGTAATGCACATTTATCTCTGGAGATGGGCTTAATTACATCGCATCCCAGAATAAGGCAATGTCAGACAGGCACATTCAGGGCCCGTCTATGTTAGAGACACAGTAATTACATTTGTAATCATTAGATCACAAAGATCATACACATAATATGCTGTTGAAATCTTTCAATAGTGTGCTGTTATAATCATCTGGCTTGCAGCAAAAAGTGTCGGGTTGATATCACCCTTACATTTTATCTCTATCCATGCTTTACCTTTAAATCTTTCTGTTATACAAAACTTACACTATTAAATAGTACAAGAAATAAAAACATGCGCACTGGGATAACAATATGCACAGGATAGAGCAGCCACCTTACAATTGTGATAACAATTCAAAAAAAAATATCAACTTAAAAAAAGTAGCACTAAAGCCACAAAGTGTAAAACTTAAAGTGGTATTAAAGGTTCTGCTTTAAAAATAAAATAAAAATAACAACCATTTTATACTTGCCCACTCTGTGAAGTGGTTTTGCACAGAGCAACCCCAATCCTCTTCCTTCCAGGTCCCTTGTCGGTGCTCCTGGCTCAGTGCCCCCAATAGAAAGCCACTTGCTATGGGTGCATGCATCCATAAGACACATAGAGCCACAGCTCGGCCCAGCCCCCCGTGTTCTTCTCATTGGCTCATTGGCTGTGATTGACACCAGTGGAATCCAATGGCTCCCGCTGCTGTGTTAGCCAATGAGGAGAGGAAGTCCCGGGACATCTGAGACTCTTGTGTACATTGCTGGATTGAGAGGGAGCTCAGTTGAGTACGGGGGGGGGGGGGGGGCTGTTGGGGGAGCAGCCCACAGAAGTTTTTTTTTTATCTTCATGCTTTCTAAGCAAAAACCTTCAGCCTTTACAACCAATTTAATTCAATTTATATATCAACAAAGTGCAAAAAATTGTAAACCTTATACCACTCAAAGTGCAATTGCAACACAATATAAAAAATACTTAAATTGTGAAAAGTTCAAATAATTCATAGAATTCCACACAATATTAAGCACTTCAATACCAGACACTTTTACCTCCTTCCTACCCAAGGCCAATTTTCAACTTTAAGCACTGTCCCACTTTAAATGACAATTGTGTGGTCATGCAACATTGTACCCATATAAAACTTTTATTGTTTTTTTTTCATACAAATAGAGCTTTCTTTCGGTGGTATTTAGTCACCACTGGGTTTTTTATTTTTTGCTAAAGAAATAAAAAAAGACTGAATTTTTTAAAAACAAAATGTGTTTTTCTTTGTTTCTGTTATAACATTTTGCAAATAAATAATTTTTATTCATAAATTTAGGCCAAAATGTACACTATACTGCTACATTTCTTTGGTGAAAATAACCAAAATTGGTGTGTATAATTTAGTCTGTAAGAATGTCATAGAGTCCACAAACTATTGTATATATACAGTATCTGAATATCGATCAGTCCTGATGTACTGACAGACTATTTAATTTCTTGAGGCACGAAAATACCAGAACAGTACAAATATCTCCCAAATGACCCCTTTTTGGAAAGTAGATAGTCCAAGGTAATTAATAAAAGGCATGATGAGTTTTTTGAAGTTGTAAATTTTTTTGTAAAATTAATAAATTAAAAAAAAAAATTTTTTAAATTGTTGTGCATACAGTCACCAGTGCAGTACAGAGTCATCATATAATATAACTGGTCTGGTGGTGATCAGGGACACTGGCTGGTGACAGTATGTATAACAAAAAACATAGTAACACTGCACTACTCTGGGGAGGTGTTTAGGATTTTCACACACTACAATTGCTTATAACTGTGAATTTTACAGTAATAAGCAACCATTTTTCCTGAATGAAAACTATTCATTCAGTGTTTACTATTGTGAATATCTGTGACTGGCGACAGCTAATCATATGATACAGATGAGCTGTAATTGACCCAGTCTGTACCATGTGATCACTGTGACCAATCACAGAGCTCATCACAATAGTACACAATAAAAGGCATTAATCAAAGCTTTTAATTGTGTACTATTGTCATATGATCTGCTGTGATTGGCCAGTGGGCCAGTACAGTGATCTGTCATTGGCTGTGTCCAATGGACACAGTGGGTAACAGAGCACACTTGGAGCGTGGCCTGTGGGGTGCGCGCAAGGCACAATCCTAAGAGGAAGTCATATGACATCCTCCCAGGATAACAGGGCTCCCACTCAGCCGTCATATTGCAATAGGCCTGATGGGAGGAGGTTAATAAACAGTTCATATATTGAAAAAAAAAATGTTTCTGCTCTTCTATCCTCCAAGTACAGAGCAGTATTTCCACCACCAGACACCCCGGTAGAATGAGCCTCTTATCAAATGGCATGGACCAATAAATCATAAATGGTCAGCAATGCTTAAATATATGAATCCCAAGGTGGCCCACTAAAAGAGGGCTGCTTACCAGATAATATGGACCATTAAGTTAAAAATAGTCAACAGAGCATGAGTGACATCCAGATGTCTCAGTGCGAATTACCTCCATCATCTCCCAGCATCACCATCAGGGAAAAGAAACAATACAGATCTTACCCCTATTTTCACTGCACTATATAATCTTTTCATGGCTTAAGTATTTTATATTTTGTGTTGCACTTGTACTTTGAGTGGCATATGGTTTACAATTTTTTGCACTTTATTGATATATGAATTGAATTAAGGTTTACTCTTTAAGGATTTAGTGCTATGTTTGTTGAGTTAATAATAAATAGTGCTACATTCAGTAGCTGTTCATTTAATGTTTAGAATTCTGCATTATTTTACATAAAACCATTTTAATCAGCCCCTATAATTACATGCCCAAACAACAATCCAATTGAATTCTGAAAGATGTAATAATTCCATTATATTATCTCACAATTGTAATTTCAAGTGTATGATCAACATAACCCAGAGCTGGTCAATGATGATGAGTGAAGAAGAGTAACCTAATGCAACCATAAATCATTCTAGTGGCTTTAGTAATCAAAAATCTGATAGGTGATTATGGATTATCTTCCTGTGTGCATTTCTAATCTTAATCTTAAATCTTAATCACATAAATCTCATATAAGCTGTCCCATAGTAATGCAATTTCAAAAGTTAGGCAGGCCATACATGGCTCAAATCTCGGCTTCTGCTTCGAAATGTGTATGGGCAGGCTGAATGTACCAAGTTGATCAATCAAGGTGATAATTCTTACAAGTAACAAGTATATAATCAATAGACATGTGCACACTGAAATATTTCGTTTCGGAATTTCGTTTTCGTCTCAAAAATAAATTTATTTAGTTACTCCCGAAATTCGTTTTTATTTATTTTGTTTTCCGTTAAAAATTGCATTCATCCGAAAATCCAAATTAAGGTCGAATCTGTCATTGAAGGCTTATGGTGTCTGTCGAATGTTCAAAGAAGATTCGACTGAGCAGCTAAACTGTACAATGCCGTATAGTTTACCTGCTCCGTCGAATCTTCTTAGAACTTTCAACAGACACCATAAGCCAAAGTACGTGTGTACTTAGTTCTAGCTATTTTACTGCTCCACCTCTTTGGTTACAATCAGCCAATAACATTCATCATCATCATTATTTTTATTTATTTTTTCTCCCCTACGTCGAATCTTTTCTCCCCTGCGTCGAATCTTTACTCCCCTACGTCGAATCTTTTCTCTCTACGTCAAATCTTTTCTCTCTATGTAGAATAATCTTGGACTAATAGAGCTAAGGTTAGGCACATTTGACCACAGGTTTGATGGACACAGATTGTTATTGTCATCATCATGTCAAATCTCCTATCTATATCGAACTGTTGTAGCAACGAAAAAGAAAATAAAGCATTTGTTTATGTCGGATCTTTCGTTTTTCGGACTCTGCACTTTCGTTATCGTTTGTTAAAATGATAACGAAAATACCTGAAATTCGGACGAAAATGCATTCGGACGAAAACGAATGCACATGTCTAATAATCAATGTCAAACTGAGGAATGACTACTGGGTACTTGATTGTTTAAACATTTAGAGCAGATCACTTAGAGTCTTTGCAATGATCATTGCAGACTAAACTCTGGACAGCCTTTTTTTTTTTTTTTTTGGCACCATTTTTATGCACGACTAACACTCATGACTGCTGCCACTGTCACTATCACTGCCATACATACATGTTTTCTGCACAGTTCCAGTATACGTTTGTTTACCTATAGTAAGCCTATTGCGTTTGTTATTGTTGATACTGAGGCTACAATGAGTACTTAATGCTGCGTCTTGAAAAAATTGTTTAAGGCTGGGTTCACACTGCTGCGGTGGCAGACATTGTATGTGATTCGCAGAGCACTGCTGTTCACATCACATGCGATGTCTGTGCTGTGCGATATCAGCCATACAGATAGTATGGCTGATATTGCACCGCATTCGGTCCAAACTCGCACAGGACCCTTTTTTTTGTTCGGACCAGAATCGGATCGCATGGGTGTTCACACCTATGCGATCCGATACATGTCCGAATTGTCAGTTCGCAGTGCGATATGCGGGCTGATCTGGGGGTACATTAACATTGTATGACACTCCCCAGCAGTTCGCATATGGCAGTGTGAACTGCTGTGCGAGTTGGTGTGATGCGGGGACCCGTGGTAAATTTGCTGCGTTCCTGCACCGCAGCAGTGTGAACCCAGCCTTAAAGTGGACTCACATTTTTGCTACATATGGTTGGAATACGTACAGTGTAATGAGAAATGGTGCTCTGTTATATCGCCATTGTTTATACCTCAAGGACTTAAGTCCCTCATCTTGTTGATTAAAATGTGAGCAAGTGAATATGGATTAGAGCTATATATTCTAAACTTGTCCCAAGATCAAGAAATTCTGGATTTCAGTGATACAATATGCAATTTAATGTCTGGTCAGCTCCAAACAAAACATTTTTTCCCCAGAACACTTACCAGCTAGCTATTCCCGAAAAATCACTTTCTAACATTTTGCATTAAAAAGAAAGGTTTTAGTGGCACATTTGCAAATTTATGTAGAAGCCACACTGTCCCATCAAGGCTTTTCTGTATATTGCAGTCCTAACTCTTGTCTATGAGAGTCTTCATGTTGGAGTATATACTGTATATCAATGAGTAAATTAAGGATAGGTATGCCTGCAGGGAGCCCATTCCTCCTTAAAGAGCAGGGACACACAAGAAGCCCTGCACAGCACAATTTCTGCACAAGCGGATTTATTTTCACTCTCTTTCTATTTCATTATTTATCAGAAAGTTAATGTTTGTATTAAGTATTGAATGGGTGGAGGCCTCTCTAAATAAAGACACCCAGGTCAAAAAATGTATACAAACGTTAACATCTCCATTTCCTGTGCTGATCATACAAAACACCCTTACTACTTAGGGCATCCTTCTCCTGGGGAATTAATTGCGCAACCGAACACCATTTGTTTGTCTGTTAAATCATTGGGCTGATTACTCGATTGATTGGTTCTTTTTTTTTATTGGAAAAACCAACTTTATTGAGATGCAAACATGGTAAACATAGGTACAATCGACATAAGTTTACTAAATCATACAAAGTGTGTGACAGGTATAACATCTTTACAATATTAATATCATTATCTTTTCCCCACACCTGGGTGGGGGTCGGTTAGGTACATGTTTCACCATCCTCTAGACATCTATCCCATACTCTGAAATATTTTTATGTGCAACCTCTATGGGTATAGATCAGTTTTCTAAATGGAAGGGTGTCGTTGATTTTCTTTTTCCAGTTCTGGTTTGTAGGGGGTAGCGCCTGCAACCACGCCTTGGCCACAACTCTTCATGCTAGGAATAGAGTTTCATACATAAATATAGCTTGGTTTTGATCAACTTCTGCATCTGGTAATAGGCAAGGCAAAGCTTTGGGTCAAGGACCGCTGGGGAGCCCATATTGTCATGGAGGAAGCAAACTACCTGTATCCAGTAGTTTTGTATGTTAGGGCAGCTCCATATCAGATGGTAAAATGAGCCGGGGGCTAGTGCACACAAGGGACACATTGGATTTTGTGTGGGTTGAAACTTGGCTAGTCTCAGTGGTGTCAAGTATGCACGGTGTATGATGTATAGTTGTGTCAGTCTGTCTGAGAGTTTAGGGGATGCAGTCTTGACCCCTTCTAGTATTTCCTCTCAGTCTGAGTCCCCTATGGGTCCCACGTCCCATTCCCGTGCGATTTTTGCTGTCTGGATAACTGCGTTCGCTCTTCGGAGTCTGAGCATATAGTATAGATTAGATATGAGATTAGAAGGGTCTGTCTGTAGGCCTGTTATATTCGGGTCTGTCCTTATGGCTTTAGCTAACGGTTCTGGGCATAGAGTAGTGGCAAAAGGGGGCATCCCTGTCTTGTGCCCCTTTTAAGAGAAATGTGGTCTGATAGCCAGCCATTCAGGAATATCCGCGCTTTAGGTGTCTGGTATAGGCGCTGTACCCACTTAATAAAGTTTGCTTCAAACCCATAGCAATGTAGGCATTCCCACAGATATAGCCATTCGCCAGAGTCGAAGGCCTTGGCCATATCTAAGACCCCCACGACACAGAGTTATCGTGTTGGGCCTGGATGTTCATGAACAATCATCTGATGTTCATTGCAGTGTTCTTTCCTGGCATAAATCCGGCTTGATCCCGGTGTATTAGAGAAAGTATTACTGTGTTTAAACGAGAGGCAAGGATTTTAGCCAGTATTTTTATGTCCACCGGTAGTAAGGATATAGGATGATAGGATTCTGGGTAGTGAGGGTCTTTGCCTGGTTTGGGGAGAACTATAATTTGCTTCCTGCATAGAGGAAGGAAGTATTCTCAACCCAAATATGGAGTGATACAGGGTCTTAAGTTTAGGGGTAAGCGTTTCCGAGTACGTGGTGTAAAATTCCAGGGGTAAGCCATCTAATCCTGGTGCTTTGGATTTAGCTAGTTGGGAGAGTGATGTAGTGATATCTTGGGTAGTTATAGGGGCTTCTAGCATTTTAATTTGTTCAGGGTTCAAGCATGGGAACTGTATTGTATGCAGGTATGTTTGAATTTCCTGTGGAGTGTGATTACTTTGCGACCTGTAGAGGCTGCTATAGAAATATAGAAATGTATCTGCGACCGGGGGGGTCAGTAATGATTGTCCCGTCAGGTTCAGCCAATGAGACCACCACTGGTGGTTTATCATCAAGATGGGCCAGATATGCCAGTAGTTTCCCTGCTTCCTCCCCATGTTCATAAACCCGCATTTTATAAAAAACAAACGTTGTCTATCTTTTTCTGTATATAGTTGTGAGACTGTGCGGGCCTGCAGTTTAACTCTATTGAGGTTTTCAGGGGAGGGATGTGTATTGTATGCCTCCTCTAGCTCTTGCAGTTTGTTCGCTGATAGTTGTATTATCACTTTAGACGTCTGTTTGAGCCTATTTATTTGCGTGCCTAGGATCCTGCGTGTGTGCAATTTAAATGGGTCCCAGCTTGAGTTGAATGAAAGGGAGCTTTGGTCCTCAGCAAAGAAGAACTGCAGTTCCCTCACTATAGTGTCATGTTCTGTTAATATAGATAACCAGTATGGGTTAAGCCTCCACACTTGTCTAGGGGCTGCCATTAGAAGCAATGCCATCATCCAGCATGAGAAGTGATCTGACAAGACTCTAGGTGCAAATCCCAACCCTGTAATTTGGGGTAAGAGCTTTTTGTAGACTAGTATGTAGTCTATTCTAGACATTGTATAATGGCTAGTGGAGTGGCACGTATATGCCCTGGAGGTAGGATGCTGATGCCACCACACATCTACCATTGCAAACTCAGTCAGTGTGCGGCTCAATCTAGTTTGTTGGAACTCATTAGTCTGATTTCCGGGCAATCTAGGAAGGGGTTCATGGTCGTATCGAAATCCCTCATTCACACAGCGGGGACCATAAGGTTTTGAGCCATAAATGACAGGCCATCCATGACGACCTCCGAGCTGTACGGGGGGGTGTAGCAGGCAATTATTAACAATGGATATCCCCCTATAGTTACATGTAGAAACACATGCCTGCCCTGCTGGCCCAACACCATTGATATTAATACAAACGGGGTTGATTTAGTCACTAAAATAGAGACCCCCTGGTCAGGTTTGTATAGGTACTATGATAAGGCCATCCAATCCAGGGGCGTCTCAAAGCGGACTGCAAATGTCCTGTGACATGGGTCTCCATCAGCGCCATGACATTTGCTTTCTGAGCAATTGATTGGTTCTTTAACTCACTAAGTGATTAGGCACATGTTTTTATCCTTTCTTATTTCGCTATGTGATCTTAAATCTACGTAATTTGTATTGGTCAAGTGTCATGGTATTTAGAAAAAATTGTTTATTTATGCCATTCTGGACCTATCTCCAGATTAAGCACTTTTTAACCTCCCATGGTACCCCCTGTACCCTGGACTAGATCACCCAGCACACTTGATGCAGCAGAAGGAAACACCTTCCAGAGACACCTTATCTCTGTACTATACTCCCCACTGTTTGGAGAACTTTCTGCATACTCCAGATTATCCAGTCTGACATGGAAAAATTACCTTGGTAATTTTACAATTTTTCTGACACTGACAAGGAATCTGTTTGAACACTGGCTCTTTAAATGTCCACCCAGGAGTGTGGATATAAGATATATACACAATGGTATAGGACCCCAGCTCTCCTGAACAAATTCTTGTGAGCGATTCCCAGTCTCTGGTGTGAGAGGGAAGAGAGGATGATGATACATATCTGATAGACATGCTCCAGGCTTCAATCCTACTGAAATAAGGTCCATTCCATCAATACAGCTGTCACCACAGATATGCTTGACTATCCTCCAGCGCAATACCTCCTCCACCATACATCTATTAACTTACTACAAATCATTAATAATGGTTATGGTTAGTGCTGCTAGTCATTGTATCCTATGTCATTGGTGTTCAAACTGAGTTCCGATGATAGGGGAATAGTTTCAGAGACTCAAGAAAATGGAGGATATTGAAGATGTGATCAGTATCTTTTAGGAAAGATTGTCAAAATGTACCTCCACCTGTTACTGCTGGATTAATTTCAAAACAACTTCAGCATACCTAGACCTTTGCTCTTAGAAGCTTATATCCAATGTTTGTTTCTCGATTAAATAGATATGTGACAATTGGGCACTACTGGGGCACTATGACCTGATCTGAATATTGGAGGGCCTCCACCCTGCAAGTACAAGGTCAAGGAGATTGGGTGCAAGACCACTACCTTTTTTCCCCTCTTATGCACCCTTATCTCCTTCCCCTGTAAGTTTTCCTTTTTTTTTTTTCTTTCCCCCTCCTCTCATTTTCTCTCACTAGTTGCTATTATTACTCCTATCATAATTTTTTCTGATCCACTGCTTCATTATACGTACCTTGATTGGTTTTTGACAGGGTACAGCTGCTTAGGAGCCTTAAAAAAGTACTATTTCATGCTTAATTTTGCAATTTACTGTATGAGAGTTACTGATCCAGACTGCAGAAACACTGTACTCACTTGTCCTTATTGTTTGCTGTTTGGTCTGTGAATATTTCTTGAGATATGTGAACTGTAATGCTGATGTTCTTCTTCTGTTTATCCAATAAAATACTTATGAAACAAAAAAATAAAGAAAATAAAAACTAGTTTAGCATAGCCTTTCTTGCTTCTGAAATGTATACTTCTACTGTGTTGACACCATAACTCAGGAGATGAATATTTAATTAGTCTTCATTGATTAAGCTCATCTCAAGCACCAGGGGCTTCTGCAAGACAAGTACCATCACATTTACAGCAGAGCTCAATGCCATTTGTACTGATATAGGGAGAGAAGAGCAGGTAAGAAGGAAGCTCCTGTTCTGACTGCAATACAGGAAAAAGGAGCTGTGTTCCCAGTTACATAGTAATTCTTAGTTTACTTTAACATTCATTGAAGAGGAATGATCTACTTTGTAAGTCTGAATAATACTTCTGCTCCTTGAGCTTCAGTCTATGTGTGTGCAGGCTGCAGCACGGAGGCTCATTCTGACTTATATGGAGTACCCATCATTAGAAACGGTCAGGGCCTCTTTAAGGCAGGGCAAAAGGGGCAGCTGCCCTGGGCCCTGTCATTGTTGTGGGGCCCAAAGCAGCTGCCTCATACTTGCCAACTATCCCAGTTTAAATTCCCTTGTCCTTTGAAGTTTTAGTCCTGTGCTGTCTCCCGATATCTCAGTGTGAAGTGCTGGTACTAATGCTGCCCAGCTCTGCCCTATTGTGTACAGATGACTCACCTGCAGACCCTGTGTTTACATGTAAATAACCGGCATTCATATGTAAATAGCGGCAGCATTCATAAGTAAATAGTTGCGGCTGGCGGCATTGATATGTAAATAAAGGCAGCATTCATGTGTATATCATGCCCCCCTGCAGTGAGGAGATGATGTGCTGTAACCTCTAGGAACCAATCAGTGAGCAGTATTACTGTACAGTAATCTCTAACAACCAATTAACAAGCAGAAATCATTTTCTGTAACCTCTAGCAACTAATCAGTGAGTCATAATGTGTGATGTAACCTCTAGCAACCAGTCAGTAAGCAGTAATTATATTCTGTAACCGCTGGCAACCAATCGCAATTGCAGTCTGATCTGATACAGTAAACTGATTTTAAGTCTAGCTGCTATTTATTGTATGTCTCAGAGCAGGTGGAAAGTGAAATTGCATGGGGGGGGGGGCAAGACATTTTTTGCCCAGGGTCCAATTAATATTAAAGATGTCCCTGGAAAGGGTTATGACAAATAGCCCTCCCCATACAAAATTTTGAGCTAATGCCTGTAGATATATGAGAACCAGAACCTTCGCTAGGTGGAAGAATGTGTTTAATAATAAAGCTAACAGTGCCTCCACTCAGGACAGGGCCTCTGTGAACTGTGATTGGGAGCAAAGAAACTACTGCAATCAGCATGTAATATTAACCAAAAGTATATACTGTAGTTACACACCAGTATGGAAAATAGATTTTCCTCCATATGAATGTTGCAGCAAAGTCCAGGGGCCCCTTAGAATGATCATGATGTGGCATTCGTCTTTGCATCAGAGACTTGAAGACAAGATCTGTGGTAATGGGGGGGATCCTCCAACCTTTGACCAAGGTTGGAAAGCAGCTTCTCACCGGCAGAAACCATGGTGACATTGGAACTCAGAGCCAGTCTATCTACTCTGTGCTTTATCCTCTCTGTAGTAGTTTCTAATCTGTCATGCAACCAGACACGTTATGGGAAGTGGCTGACAGATGCCTAACCTGATGCCTGTGCTGGCTATCAAGCAGTAAGCTAACAATAGCTTTAGAATCTCATACCACAAGAGACAGAGTTAAATAAAATAGCAAGAGCTGCATACACTCACTGGTCACTTTATTTGGTACACCTTGCTTGTACAGGTTTGGACCTCTTTTGACTTTAGAACTATCTTAATTCTTTGTGGCATAGATTCAACAAGGTGTTGGAAACATTCCTCAGAGTTTCTGGTCCATATTGACATGATAAGATCATGCAGTGGCTGCAGATTTGTCAGCTGCACATCCATGATGCAAATCTCCCATACCACCACATCCCAAAGGTGCTCTATTGGATTGAGATCTGGTGACTGTGGAGGCCATTTGAGTACAGTGAACTCATTGTCATGTTCATGAGTCCAGTTAGAGATGATTTGAGGTTTATGGTGCATTATCCTGCTGGAAGTAGCCATCAGAAGATGGGTACACTGTAGTCATAAAGGGATGGACATGGTCAACAACAATACTCAGGTAGGACATGGCATTTAAATGATACTCATTTGGTACTAAGGGGTCCAAAGTGTGCCAAGAAAATACCTCCCACACTATTACACCACCACCACCAGCCTGAACCGTTGATACAAGGCAGGATGGATCCATGCTTTCATGTTGTTTATACCAAATTCTGACCCTATACCATCTGAATTTTGCAGCTGAAATTGAGACTCATCAGACCAGGCAAGGTTTTTCCAATCTTCTATTGTCCAAGTTTGTTGAGCCTGTGTGAATTGTAACCTCAGTTTCCTATTCTTAGCTGACAGGAGTGGCATCTGGTGTGGTCTTCCACTGCTGTAGCCCATCTGCTTCAAGGTTCTAATGAGTTGTGCATTCAGAGATGGTATTTTGCATACCTTGGTTGTAACAAGTGGTTATTTGAGTTACTGTTGTCTATCATCTCCAACCAGTCTGCCCATTCTCTTCTGACCTCTGACATCAACAAGGCATTTTTGTCCACACAACTATCACTCACTGGATATTTTCTCTTTTTCTGACCATTTGGACCATTCTCTGTAAACCCTAGAGATGGTTGTGGGTGAAGATCCCAGTAGATCAGCAGTTTTTGAAACTTGAAATGCCTAAATGCATTGGAGTTGCTGCGATATAATTAGCAATTTGTGTTACCAAGCAGTTGAACAGGTGTACCTAATAAAGTGGCCAGTGAGTGTATATCCCTATTACAATAAAACTGTTCATCTACTAATATCCTGGAATGTGACCACTATGTATTGTACGTACAGTAGCACAGACCTAGCTATCTGGCACTGTGCATGTGAGATAATAACAATAGGATGGAGATACTTTGTCTGTCACACAGAAACACAATCAAGAAACTATGGACAGCTCGGAGAGCTACAGTTAAACTACGGAGAGCTACAGTTAAACTATTAGAACATAGGGATACTTGCACAATAGTCTCTTCTTATATGGATTTAGCAGCATGAACAGGACATGTGCCTGAGACTTTCTCTCTCTCTTTCTACTTCTTCTACTTCTAAAAGCCAGTCTCTCAGAGGCAGGAAGTGCTAATACATAATTATACAATACATAACACTATGATGTTAGCAGCTATAAGTAAAGGGCAGCATATTTCTACAATAGCATTCTTTTTCATTGAACCTAAAAAGTAAATAAAGAATACTACATTCGCTCAAAACTGAAGCCTCATTTTGATAACAGCATCACCTACTGGTCTACTAGAGCTGAAACGATGTGCAGTCAGGACAAGATTGAAAAACATAGAGTGCAGTCAGACACACTACACTACAGGTGTGCTCAACATACAGGAGGAGGAAACAACTGGTGTGCTCATGGATAACTACACTAAGTCAGACTTGCTACAGGCAGGCTTGCTACAGGCATGCTCACCATACAGCCTCCCCCTGTATGGTGAGCATGCCTGTAGCAACTGAACACTGCCATCTCTTGACACTCCTATAAATCAAGGTTAAATTACAGGAGGAGCATAGAAGCAGTAGAACAGTAAGCAAAGAAGGGATATTAATTATAAAACACTAGCAGACAACTGGAGAAGCTAAGGGAGGTTACTATAAATCAATGCACCTATATATTTAGTTTTTTCTTTAATCATTTTTCTATCTGAAATGAAAAAAAAAGTTTTGGCTTTAGATATATTTTAATTTAAAACATAATGGGGCGTACACGCCGACAGCCCAAATCCGGACAATCCGATCGTGTGTGGGCTTCATCGGATCTTCAGCAGACTTTTCCAGTCGCAAATCTGACTGACTTTAGATTTGGAACAGGCTTCAAATCTTTACGTCGTAACTCCGCTGGACCCAGAAGTCCACTCGTCTGTATGCTAGTCCGACGGACAAAAACCAATGCTAGGGCAGCTATTGGCTACTGGCTATGAACGTCCTTATTTTAGTCCGGTGTACGTCATCACGTACGAATCCGTCGGACTTTAGTGTGATCGTGTGTATGCAAGTCCGTTCATTAGAAAGTCTGTCGGAAGTCCGTCGAAAGTCCACTGGAAAGTTTGACGGACCAGTCCAGTCAAAAAATCTGACCGTGTGTACGCGGCATAAGATCGTAATCTATGGACAGATTTTTACAGCATGATACTCCAGATCAGAAATGGTCCTAACTAAGACAGTCATCTGTGGGCAACTTTAGCACTGCATTTTTAGTCCTCACTCGCTACTAAAGGCACATGTTTTAGATTGATGGTGTGAGATCTGATTCCCTCAATGCAAATAAATCACAAACGTCTGCTGTCCTTCTTTCCTTTTTTTTTTTAACTTTTTTATAGCTTAGTATTTTTTCATCGCTTCATCACTAATCAGGTGTAAAATATCAGAGAACACTCTATAATGAATCCTTTATGACCTCAGGAGCCGGTGTAATTGTACAAATCATTTTACAATGTGTGTGGTGTGTGCCTTAGCTAAGTTTTGTGGTTACCTTTGGATCACAGCTGTAAACTGAGACTTCTGTGCAGACTTATATAAAGCACGTATGTCAGTGATAACTACATTAAGACAGACTTGCTAACATAACCTGCACCTCCATGTATGCTTTTTTGCAGATAGACTTTAAGGATTTAAAAGTTTATATTGCTTAAGTTTCCCATCGGCTGTCACTGTGTTGATAGCTGATATGTTTGCATAAAAAGAAAGACAGTGGACCAGTCTCGGTAGTATAATCTAATATCCAGCCTTGATGAAAGGCATTAGACAGAAGTTTATAAGAAGAGAATTAAGAGGTAATACAGAAGGAAACTAAAACAAATGCCACATTATCAGCATTTTCTTCCACTTGTAAAATAAATTTAAAGGCATGTAATAAGGTACACATGTTTACAACAATTACAAAGAAGACTGAGAGGATTACTGTCAAGAAAAATATTGCATTCTGATAACTGTGCTCAGTTATTAAATGTAAATATATAAATTCCTTATTTTATGTTACATTCCTTTTTTTATAATTTCTCCACAAAACATGCAGACAAAGCTATGGAAAAACAGAATAATACCGCGCTAGAGAGAAAACATTCAGAAAAACAGCTGCAACAAAAAACATCAGATATTTCTATGGTGCAAACAGAATAATGCCCTGTACACATGGTCGGATTTTCCGATGGAAAATGTGTGATAGGATCTTGTTGTCAGAAATTCTGACCATGTGTGGGCTCCATCACACATTTTCCATCAGAATTTCCACACACAAAGTTTGAGAGCTTGCTATAAAAGTTTTCCGACAACAAAATCCGTTGTCGGAAATTCCGATCTTGTGCACACAAATCCGATGCACAAAGTGCCATGCATGCTCAGAATAAATTAAGAGACAAAAGCTGTTGGCTACTGCCCCGTTTATAGTCCCGACGTACGTGTTTTATGTCACCGCGTTCAGAATGATCGGATTTTCCAACAACTTTGTGTGACCGTGTGTATGCAAGACAAGTTTGATCCAACATCCGTCGGAAAAAATCCATGGAATTTGTTGTCGGAATGTCCGATCAATGTCCGACCGTGTGTACAGGGCATAATAAAAACATAAGTTGTGCTTAGTATGAGAAATCACAAGAATAAGTGACATATAGTGCAATGAAATTAAACAATGAGCATTCAAAAAAGTCCATATAGCACAAAATAAATGAAGAAAAAATTGATTGTGACAAGAAAAAAATGAAATGATAATAATGAGTCCATTGAGGGAGTAAGTTTCAGATACTATCCACCTTCACCAAAAAGGAAGGAGAGGAGAGAAGGGAAGAGGTTCTCAATCTGAAGAGAAAATACCACTCTGTATGTGGGGACCCTAACCTGAACTGGTGGACCCCCTAAAGAGCAAGGTCATAAGTGCAAGCAGAATAAACCCTCTGCGGGGACTAGTAGATCTCCAGGACCTCCGAAATCCTCCTGCTATGACCAGAAACCACTCAGCAATACTCGATGGAGACAAGCGAACAGACACTCCAATCTGAGGATGTACACTCAGGCCCAAAGCCACGAGTGCAGAGAAGGATAAGGAACTCCAATAGTGAAATATTGTTTAAAAAAGGGGCTTTAATGCTTTAAAAGAACAAGCAGTAATGCCTACAAAGATACAAGTAAAAACAGCCAGCAAGCTTAAAACAAAACACCCGTGTTCCGGGATCACATGGGGCGCGATGGTGCCATCACACCCCATGTGAGTGTACATCCTTAGATTGGAGTTTCTGTTCGCTTGTCTCCATCGAGTATTGCTGAGTGGTTTCTGGTCATAGCAGGAGGATTTTGGAGGTCCTGGGGATCTACTAGTCCCCGCAGAGGGTTTATTCTGCTTGCACTTATGACCTTGCTCTTTAGGGGGTTCACCAGTTTGGGTAAGGGTCCCCACATAAAGAGTGGGATTTTATCTTCGGATTGAGAACCTCTTCCCCCCCCTCCTCTCCTTCCTTTTTGGTGAAGGTGGATAGTATCTGAAACTCACTCCCTCAACAGACTCATTATTATCATTTCGTTTTTTTCTTGTCACAAACAAGACTTTTTTGAATGCTCATTGTTTAATTTCATTGCACTATATGTCACTTATTCTTGTGATTTCTCATATTAAGCGCAACTTATGTTTTTATTATGCAGACAAAGCTGCCTAGCAAAAGTGACAATAAAAGGAATTAGAGAAAAACTATAACACTGCCACATTACAGTAACTTTTTAATTAAGGAAACCATTTTACCAAAAGTTGAAATAAAAGTATGCCCTGTGAAGAAGAGAGGAAATACTTATCTCTATCTTTGTCCACTCCACTAAATTCTACTCGGAAATCAACCACTGATATTCCTTCAGAAACCAACACTTCTGGTATTATTGAGTTCCTGATCCCCCATTGTTCTCATTGGTTCCCACCACTAACCTCAACATCCATACTGTTTACTATAGTAATGTATGGGTTGGACACAGTAACCATTCTCAGAATTTATTTCAACTTTTGCATTCAAATTTGTAAAAGGGCCTATTAGGTATGCCCTTTTACAGCATAGCTAATTGTTTATCAATAATAAATATTATTATATTATTATGGCTATTGATATTAATACTTCTTACTTTATAGATATTTCTTAGGAGAAGGTGCCATGGCTGACTGCAAGCATTTCTCAACCAGTTCCATATGAGTCTGTCCCAACAGAAATGCTGAGGACGGGATGAACTCCTTCTTATTAACATAAAATGGAGAAGCACAATGTCTACATTTGTTAGGGCAGATAGTGTTCAAATCTAGTTTACAACTAAAGAAATGAAATATGCCTGTAAGGATGAACCGTACACCCCCCCCCTGTTCGGTTCGCACCAGAACATCCGAACAGGCAAAAAATTTGGGCGAGTGACGCTTCCTATTGGTGACAGCTGTTATAAAGCTGAGGACGGGGCCACCCAGTGATGTAAACGGGTGACCCCACCCCCCTCTGATGCCATGGGGGAAGCATCACTTGCCGGGAGCCTCCCATGGAGGCGGAGGTGTTGTGTTTTTTTTTTCCTTTTTTCGTCTCGTCGGCGGAGTGATAGAAGATGAATGGACATTGCTGGACATTTTTATTTTTTAATTTTTAATAAAGAACTTGTCCCAAGCCGTCTCTTGCCTTTTTTACCATTTCTGACACTTTTTTGTGAAATGCTAGGCTGTTACCAATTCACATAGGGGGGGCCGGGATCTGGCGTGCCCCTTGTTAAAGGGGGCTTCCAGATTCCGATAAGCCCCCCATCCACATACCCCCACAACCACCAGGCAAGGGTTGTGGAGATGAGGCCTTTGCCCCCATCAACATGGGGACAAGGTGCTTTGGGGTCAGACATCAAAGCACCCTCCCCATATTGAGGGCATGTGGCCTGGTATGGTTCAGGAGGGGGGTGCTTTCTTGCCCCCCCTCTTTTCCTGCAGCCTGCCAGGTTGTGTGCTCGAATAAAGGTCTGGTATGGTCTGGTTTTGGGGGGGCTCTATGCCATTTTAAAAAAAAAATTTGGAGCAGGGTTCCCCTTAATTTCCATACTTAATTTGATACATGTCCCCTGGGGCAGGCCCAGGTCCCCAAACACTTTTTATGACAATAACTTGCATATAAGCCTTTAAAATGAACACTTTTTATTTTTCATGTTAATGTCCCATAGACTTTAACGGTGTTCCGGCGGCTTTTGAATTTGCCCCGAACACCGCATATTGTTCGGTGTTCACCCGAACATCTGAACAACCAACGTTCGCCCATCCCTATATGCAAGCACTGTACAGAAAGGGCTAATTATTAAAAATAGCTACCCAATCCGCTCAACAACAAAAAAAAAAAACTAAGTAAGATTTTCCTTGATGGATTTTCCAGAAAAAGAGCATCTAAAAAAAAGGTGCAACTATTTTTTTAAGCTATGCTATGAGAATAGGAGGCATATAACAAATATGAAAATAGTGTTTTCCCAATTTGACTGCAAAAGTGAAAACACACTTTAAGCACCACTGGCAGTTTATCACAACCCCTATAATTTGTTATGTTAATTACTTATACAGATGTATCAGAATACACTATTTTTCACAATAATGGTTTGAGATGAGCAAGTTGATTAGCTTTTTTGCAAGGTTGATGCAAGATGTACTATATAATGAGTTATTTGCAATATACCATATTGCTGCAATTTGCATTATTTTGGAAGCATACATACATTATGTCTTTTGGGAGGTAGATGGGACTCCCCATTATCCTTGACATCCCCTCAAAGGCAGATTACAGTTTTCCTGCCCTTTGCAGTCGCCTATTAGCAAGAATGAGGTGTATTGGCCTTTCTCTTTATATGATTGAATGAGTTTACAAATGTTGTTAATATAACAATTGGTGGTACCCAAATCCTGACCGCAAAATATGTCTATAGTATTTTTTAACTTAGTATTTTAGATATATATGAATGCTTCATATTGTCAGATTATTGTTAGCTTTCTTTTTTTAACAAACTCTTGCTGTTGCTTCTTATTTTTTCAGTCTTAGAAACTCATCTTAAGTGCATACAAAAAAAAAACAGTATCAAGGTACCTGTAATGCCTCACATTGTATGGTATCATTAAAAGTTTGTAATAAGGCTCAGGATGTCTAGATTTTAATTGGCACATTGTAACTTATGATTAAATACTTGGCAATAATAGCACTTGTTAATGGGATAGCTAAGTGATAACCCCGATATAGTGAACAGTGTATGAAGCCATAAAAATCTACTGAACTCATTAACACACAGGCTGCAAACCGAGGTGTTTATGAGCACAAGAAACACTTATTGCAGAATGAACATTTTTCATTACTTTGTGTTTTTTTTTCTTTACTTTGTAAATCATCCCACTCTGCTAATTATCTGTTGTACATGTTCATTCCACCTCTAAAGCAAGTGTGAGTAAACTATTTTATTATAACACAACAGTAAGAACTCTTGAAAAACTGAGACACATTTCTTTTTAACATTTCTAATCTGTCCCTTAAGCATCTTGGTTAATATTTTGACAGTAGTAATGTTCTGCACTTCTCATTTGCTGATGGACTTCCAACACCAGAAATTACATGTCAGTATATCACTTTAAATCATTTTTGGGAAGATATACACACACAACATCATTAGAAATGCCATACATCACATATGGTTGAAAGAGACTGACTCTTGTTTTATAGACACTTAAGCTCATAATTAAAAACTGGCACAGCAACAAAGAAGTTGCTCGTGAAATTAATTAGAGCTTACTTACCAACGTGAAGAAAAAAGAGTTTTGTATTTTGGAAACATGTCATCTGAATAGGTAATTTGATGAAAATAGCAGAAAATTACTGGTTGTATTACAAATGGCACATGCAAAGGCCATACACAAAGGCTATGTGCAGGGACCACTTTTTTGTCACTGTTATGTTACAAAGCTAAAATAAAAAAGCACTATTGAAAGCTGTTTGCTGTGTGCTTTGTATGTACTATAGATTTACTTATTTAACCAAGTGAAACAAGAAATGTCTGTATGTTGCCTGTTCTTTAGAAAATCTTAAGAATCTCCCCAATATCTTCTATACTTACTCATGTTCTTAGATCCACAAATGTCCAGAGTTGATGTTGTGACAAAAGAAAAAAGAAAATAAAAGTCACAAGTGCAAAGTTTGTGGCTCGGGTGGTCTGTTTTTACCCTGCAGATTTAGACACTGCCCCACCAAATGTACAACATGTTTGTAGAGTTTACAATCTATGGTGGTATATACAGTATGTTTGAAAATGGATCAATTCTGATGTACTAATTGCTAATTACTAATCTCATTTCTTGAGACCTTAAAATCCAAGGACAGTACAAATATCTCCCAGATGACTCCTTTTTGGAAAGTAGACAGCACAAGTTGTTTAGGCATGGTGAGTTTTTTGAAGTTGTAATTTTTTTGTCACTATTTTTTGGAAACTGAATAAATTAAATATTTTTTTTTCACAAAGTTGTCATTTTAACACGTTATGTCTCACACACACAATAGGCATACT
This sequence comes from Aquarana catesbeiana, assembly GCF_042186555.1. Lineage (NCBI taxonomy): Eukaryota > Metazoa > Chordata > Amphibia > Anura > Ranidae > Aquarana > Aquarana catesbeiana. Next base: position 162,118,704 of record NC_133327.1, on the reverse strand, counting down.
TAGAATTATTAGTTAGGAGCAGCACTTTTAGAAAGACATGTGCAGGGAATTCCCTCTTGTTAACCTCCAGCTAAAATTACAGCAACACTATTAATTTTGTGACACCATTTTCAGTTGAATTTAGCATATAAGGATAAAGTGAGCGCTAAGCCCAACACAGTGTAAACCCCTAGCCCTATTGCTCCCAACGGGGAACTGGTGAATAAAACAATACAATGAAAAGTAAAATAAAAGATGAAAGTTTATAAATGGCATTGGCTGTAATAATGTCCATATGGGCTATGGTAATGTCCATAAAGGTTCATGAGACGATAGCAACTTAAGAAGGCAGCCCCGCTGAGGGAAAGAAGCGATCCTCTGGACAATCTGGAGATGAAACAAAGGCGCCACTCTAAGTGCAGTAAAACACATGGAGTTTAATAAAAATTGTAAGAGAGGTACTCACAAAAGTACATTGTAAACAGGCATGTTGGCAAAAAACTGCCGGATATCCTGGAAGTGGCTCTGAATTGGTTCCTTGATCACGGTGGTCTCCGGTGGACAGGCTGCGCCGATGGATGCCGACACTTCCTGTCGTTGGAACGCATGCTGTCAACCAAGGGGATTAGGTCACTTCCGGAATCGGGAACGAATAGGCGATGTGTTTGCAGAGCTACGCTCCTTCATCAGGCCTCAGTTGAATTTAGTCAGATTGTTGGTATTATTAAACAGCATTTACCGATCCTGAATACAGATTAGGAACTTCATGCAGTACTAAATGGGGGATGCAATTTCTCTAGTAGACAGCACCCACATTGGGTAATATGCTTTCCCCCAGTCTGTTCTACTTGGACAATGACCTGAACTCTCGGACATGGTTATCTACCAAGGGTTCATTTTGTTGTGGTTTTAGTACCGATAGGTATTGTAACAAACACAAAAAAGCAATGTAGTTGTTTCTCTTAGCACTGGTAAAACTCTAAAGATTAACCAGTATATAAACTGATTACTACATCAGTGGTATATGTTATAGAGTGTAAAACTTGCAAACTACAGTATGTAGGTTGCACTATATGCCCTTTGAGGATCAGGATTTCAGAGCACTACAATGACACCAGTAACCACAATGCCAGGAATATTTTGAATGTCTCTAGACATTTTAGGGACATCCATAAAGGAAATCTTAATTCTTTTTGTTTTTTTTTTGGCATTGAGCAGATTAAGAAACCCCAAGAGGTGGTAGCGTGCACCGCTTACTCCTGCAGAGGGAAGTGTGGTGGATCCATACTTTAAATACTAGAATTCCAGCTGGTCTAAACAATATTTTCTGAAGTAAACAATAATTTCTGAAGTAAATGAATATAATAAATATTTTTGATATTTGTAATGTATTTGAACAACAAAAAACGTTCTTTGAAATGTCTATAGTAATTTATATACTATTGGTTTTCTGATGTGGTGTTATCTGGTGTGCACCCTCCATGTGTAACCATTTGATGTTAATTGGTTTTAATTGTAATTACATTCAGTCCTGCCCCCTCCATTAGTTGGGGGTGGGTTTTTCCAATATATAAGCAATGCCATTTTAATGTTATTCATGCTATGAGTAATGCTGTAATAAACGAAACATGTCAGCATTAATCCTGTGTATATGATGTAGCCAAATAAAGGATATTACCAAGGAGTTATCGAGTTGCTGGCTTAATTTCTGCTTTGGATGTTTAAACAGGGGAGTGGGAATCCCCCAGCCTGAGCACCGAATCTCAGCAAGTATTTTTCAATTGTGCAGTTGAGCTTGGGTATCTGCTTGTATATACTTAGAATTATACCCTAAAACACATTCTGCTATGCCTCCCGAGTATGGGGATTACAACATTTGTGAGACTCTTTCACAGCCTAGATGCACAGGAGGGCCCAAAATCCAAAGAATGTTTTTAGGGTTTAAAGGGGCATAAATTACACCAAAATTGCACATCCAATTTCCTGATTACCTATCATGTTTTTGGAGGCCTTGGAGCACCAGGACAGTGGAATCATCCATAAATTGACAATATTTTTTAAAGCAAACACTCCAAGCTATTTTCTAAGAGGCATAATGAGTCTTTTAAAAATGTAATTTTTTTCCATACATTTTTGGAAAATGCAGGAAAGAATTTTTTTTTTTTTTTTTTACACAAAGTTGTCAATTAATGAGATATTTCTAACACATATCATAGACATACTTAGAATTTCACCCCAGAGTCCAAGGAGCACTTTCAGGCTTTCTAGGGCATAAATTACTCATCTTATTTCCTGACTACTTATTACATTTATAGAGGCCCTGGAGCACCAGGACAGTTGAAACACCCACAAAATAACCACAATTTGGAAAACAAACACCCCAAGGTATTTACTAAGAGTCATAATCAGTCTTGTGGAAAGGTCATTTTTTTGCCAAGTTTTTAGAAAATGCAGAATGAAAATGAAAATGTATTTTTTTTACACAAAGTTGTCATTTTAATAAGATATTTCTCACACACAGCAAGGAAATACTTAGAATTACACCCCAAAACACATTCTGCTACTCTTTCTAAATAGGGATGAGCCGAACACCCTCCTGTTCATTTCGCAGCAGAACATGCGAACAGGCAAAAAATTTGGCAGAACACACAAACACTGTTAAAGTCTATGGGACACGAACATGAATAATCAAAAGTGCTAATTTTAAAGGCTTATATGCAATTATTGCCATAAAAAGTGTTTGGGGACCTGGGTCCTGGATTTTAAGGGGAACCCCATGCCAAAATTTAAAAAAAAATGGCGTGGGGTCCCCCCCTAAAATCCATACCAGACCCTAATCTGAGCATGCAAACTGGCAGGCCAGAGGAAAAGGGGTGGAGATGAGAGGGCGCCCCCTCTAGAACCATACCAGGCCACATGCCCTCAACATGGGGAGGGTGCTTTGGGACCAAAGGCCTCATCCCCACAACCCTTGCCCGGTGGTTGTGGGGGTCTGCAGGTGGGGGGCTTATCCGAATTTTGAAGCCCCCTTTGACAAGGGGGCCCCCAGATCCCACCCACCCCTATTTGAATGGGTAGGGGTACATTGTACAATACATTGTACCCCTACCCATTCACCAAAAAAAGTAAAAACTTTCAAGGAGCATAAATTACACCTAAATTACACATCCAATTTCCAGATTACCTATTATGTTTTTGGAGGCCCTGGAGCACCAGGACAGTGGAATCATCCACAAATTGACAATATTTTTGAAAGCAAACACTCCCAGCTATTTTCTAAGAGGCATAATGAGTCTTTTGAAAATGTAATTTTTTGCCATACATTTTTGGAAAATGCAGGAAAGAATTTTTTTTTTTTTTTTTTACACAAAGTTGTCAATTAATGAGATATTTCTAACACACATCATAGACATACTTAGAATTTCACCCCAGAGTCCAAGGAGCACTTTCAGGCTTTCTAGGGCATAAATTACTCATCTTATTTCCTGATTACTTATCACATTTATAGAGGCCCTGGAGCACCAGGACAGTTGAAACACCCACAAAATAACCACATTTTGGAAAACAAACACCCTAAGGTATTTACTAAGAGTCATAATCAGTCTCGTGTAAACAAATAATTTTCGCTGCTCGCAAACTTAGCAGCTGACACACCAAATTGGATAAATGGCAAACAAACAAAAACAAAAAGTGTAGAGCTAAAAAGTGATGTGCCAAAGACAATATGGACTATGAGTCCAGATGGCACTAAAAAACTTCAAAAAATGAATAAAATAATTATGGCAAACTTATATATATGTATATATATCAATTGAAGTCCATACAGATAGTAGTGCAAAAAAGGAAAAAAAGAAAAAAACTCAATGTGTATATAGTCCCAGTCTATATGATTGAGGATGTAAACTCATCAGTGAAAAACTCGAATGTGAGGAATAATTTCCAAAGGCTGGGATGTGTGATTGTGACAAAACCACCACCACGTGAAGAGGAGGCTTACCAGATTGTTTGGACACGCCAGAGCATATGTTCTGTGTGCCAAACAGGCTTGTATTGAGGTGGATGGACTCTGGAGCTGTCAGTATCCTAAGACGGAGATTCCCAATTGTCGGCCAGATGGAAGCATACTGTATGGACAATAACATCTCATGCGGACTGATGCTCAGAAATCCACAGATCTATAGAGAATAACAAATGAGAAAACGAAAGGGGACCACATAGTGTAATTCCATAAGTAAACAATGAAATTTAATAAAAGTAGGAACAGTCACATGATTGTAGATAAAACAGCGCTTGTATAGAATCGATTAGCAGCAGTGGAGACCTTCCCGATGCGTTTAGTCTCCAAGGACATCGTCTGGGGTGTCTCGCGGAAAGGTCTTTTTTTTTGCCAAGTTTTTAGAAAATGCGGAATGAAAATGAAATGGGTAGGGGTACATTGTACAATTTGAATGGGTAGGTGTACATTGTACAATACATTGTACCCCTACCCATTCACCAAAAAGTGTCAAAAAAGTAAAAAACTTTCAAGGAGCATAAATTACACCTAAATTACACATCCAATTTCCTGATTACCTATCATGTTTTTGAAGGCCCTGGAGCACCAGGACAGTGGAATCATCCACCAATTGACAATATTTTTGAAAGCAAACACTCCAAGCTATTTTCTAAGAGGCATAATGAGTCCTTTGAAAATGTAATTTTTTGCCATACATTTTTGGAAAATGCAGGAAAGAATTTTTTTTTTTTACACAAAGTTGTCAATTAATGAGATATTTCTAACACACATCATAGACATACTTAGAATTTCACCCCAGAGTCCAAGGAGCACTTTAAGGCTTTCTAGGGCATAAATTACTCATCTTATTTCCTGACTACTTATCACATTTAGAGGCCCTGGAGCACCAGGACAGTTGAAACACCCACAAAATAACCACATTTTGGAAAAATTTGTAAAAACTACAGCAGACAGTTTTTGACAATTCCTCTATTAAAAAAAAAAAAAAAGGGTCCTGCAATGTAAATCCATCTTCAATCACGGCGCCAAAGGTCCCGAGTAAAAAAGAAAAAAACAACGAAAAAACTCCACCTCCATGGGGGGGTCCCGCGGACTACTTTTTTTTACACCAAAGCAGCCTCCCCATGTTGAGGGCATGTGACCTGGTACGGTTCAGGAGGGGGGGCGCTCTCTCACCCCCCTTTTCTTGTGGCCTGCCAGGATGCATGCTTGGATAAGGGTCTGGTATGGATTTTGGAGGGGACCCCCACGCCATTTTTTTTTAAATTTGGCACGGGGTTCTACCTAAAATCCATACCAGACCTGAAGGGCCTTGTTATGGATTTTGGGGAGGACCCCCACGCCATTTTTTTTTTACATTTTGGTCTGGAGTTCCCCTTAATATCCATACCAGACCCGAAGGGCCTGGTAATGGACTGGGGGAAACCCAGACAGTTTTTTTCAATGATTTTTTATGTATATTACCAGGATCCGACAATACATTACAACCGCAAACAATTTTGGATTCATTTTTTTTCTTTAGAAATGTCATTTGCTGCGGTACTGTTATAAACATGGGAAAGAGGCGCTACTTTACAGGCAGAATAAGGGGACCCCACGGGCACGATATTTAAAGGAATATTTAATTTTTATTGTTTCATTTTAAGCATTATTAAAATCACTGCTCCTGAAAAAATGGCCGTTTTAAAACCTTTTTTTTGCATTGATCCATGTCCCCTGGGCAGTATCTGGGTCCTCAAACACTTTTTATGGCAATAACTTGCATATAAACCTTTAACATTAACACTTTTGATTTTTCACATTCATGTCCCATAGATTTTAATGGCGTTCGCATGTTCGCACAAATTTTTTGTCTGTTCGCGTGTTCTGGTCCGAACCATGGGGTGTTTAGGTTATCCCTACTACTGATGAGAAAAAGTATTTAGCAATTTATATTTGCTAAAATTATTGCATTTCCATGTTCTGTGTACTGTGGGATACCAGATATAGTAAATGCAGGGTCCTGGGTTTAGTAACACTTTACAGCTAAACTCTTGGAGAGGGAATTATTGTCCAAATACAAGAGCCATGTACATCCATCTGGTCTCCATCAACTGGAGCTCTTGTCCATATCCGTGCTCTACTTTGTTCATCAGTTGGTAGATACTCTCTGCCAAACATCCAGGATAAGCCTATGCATATGTGAAGGGTCCTTTGGCTCAAATGTTGGTTTTCAGAACTTCCCTGCAAGAAGTGTCTTTTGTGGATGGGCTAAACACAGGTTGTGCACTCATAGACTGCCTGCCTTCTTTTACCACCTAACCAATCACTTTATTCCCCCCACCCAACCACAGAACCTGTTCGCCCAATCACTAATTTCCTGTTTCAAAATGTACTCATATTTGGTCAATGATATCACCCAAAATCCCCCAACTGCTTTGTTTAGGGAACTGTCATTTATCGGTGGAGATCTTTTTACATCACTTTTGTATGAGTACCTATTACTGGTGTGAAAATTCATGTTCAGGTTTATGGCATCCTTAAAGTATCTTATTTAAAAGATTCATGTATTTTGAATGTTGTTCTTTCAGCTGCGTTAGTAGACCTTCTTCCCACTTGAATGTCTTATAAAAAAAAATATATTATATATATATATATATATATATATACATACACACACACACACTGGAACATATTCCCCATGGCAGTGAACAGCTACTCATGCGCTTTTTTCTGTCTGAGAGGACAAAAAGGAATCAGTTGACAAGATTTTTGGCAGGATCGGCAGTTTTTTTTAACAGATAAAACTCTTTTAATGGCATATTTAGCAGACCAAAAGGAACCAAATAAGAAAAGTTTGTTGTTAGAGTTTACGTACCCTTTAAGGTAATGGTAAAAAAAAAAAAAAAACAGTTTATTTGTTTTTGTTTTTTTTGTTTCATTTTTTAATTTGTTTGTGTTTTCCACTTCAGTAAACATTTACCAATCACTAACGACATTTACTAATTCGCAGTTTTCTCAAAATATGCAATTCTGTGGCTTTCATCACTAGGGGCAATAAAAAGGGCTCTTCATTTTCTACCAGACCACAACTTGGTGTAATGTTACCGCATACCATCACCACGGTTCTTTTATGCAGAAAGTTACTCAGTGCTGGTGAAATGGTCTGATGAGCATCACTAAATAGCATGCCCTACAACAAGGAAGGCAAATGCAGCACAGCTGCTGCTTGTCTGGTAGAACTAAAATACTTAACAATATTTTATGCTTGTAACACAATATGGCTCATTGAAAATCAATGAAAGAACAGAGCAGCCACTAGTTTTCCTTTGATATAACTGACGATAAAAATGTTGCTGATGTAGTATTTATGTTCTCTACAGGTATAATAAAAAGCTTCCTGTTCCATTCATTTGAAAGATATATGATAATCTTGCGCACTTGTCAAATGGATATCTGTCATTGCATTCACTTTGTGGTTAGAAGAATTTTATGATAACTAAGACTTCATATCTAACCCCTTCATTCCATGTGTCTTTTAGGTTTCATTAGGACTCTCTTAATTTCACAGACTGTGTTATAAGGTGTATTTAAACCTAACAAATGATACTACTACTAGTTTAACCTACTCTAGTTCCACTGTTGTTATTATTTCCTTCTTGCTTCCTTGTGTAACCCTTTTTAAGCCTAGACATTCTGTCAATAAGGGGTTATGTCCCTCTTGTTTCATTTGGGCTTCCTAAGCATTGCCATGTTTGCCACTCTAATGCCCTGTACACACGGTCGGATTTTCCGACCATGTGTGGGCTCCATTTTTTCCATCGGAATTTCCGACACACAAAGTTTGAGAGCAGGCTATACAATTTTTTGTCAACAAAATCCGATCGCGTCAATTCCGACCGTGTGTGGACAATTCCAACGCACAAAGTGTCAGGCATGCTCAGAATAAATTCCGAGACGGAACTGCTCGGTCTGGTAAAATTAGCGTTCGGAATGGATATAGCACCTTTGTCACGCTGCAATGTTTTAAATAGTTTAATGCAGCGCACTCTCTTCTTCTTTATAATGCTAGAAGAATGAAGTAGTTTTGCTGCTTATAGTCACACAGAGTTCTCACAAACTTCTTTCTTTATTATTTGTCGTGATTTCATCAATATAATATTTTTATTTGTCACATCTACCGAAAATTTTTTTTTGATGTTTTTAGATTAAATAATTATTTTAGGATTTTTTTAATGCCTGAGCTTGTGTTTTTTGATTTTTTTTTTTAACTCCCGAATATTTTTGGGTGTGTTTTGTGTGTCAAGTTACCACAACACGATTAGTATCTTGTATTATTTAATCTCAAGGATGTTGCTTGGTGTTGGTGTCTCTTGTTAATTTCACATTGTAGTTTTTAAATGTACCTGCCTCCTCACAAAAAAACTGTCCTTTTTGAAGGAAAACACACATAAGCAAGTATAATTGAAACAAAAATTCCTTAATTAAGGGCTCATAACCAAACAAAGAGGGAGGCAACGCTGGAAAAACTGCAGAAATTGGCGAAGCCTTTGACCCCCAGGGCACACATCAATTATTTTACTGCAAAATTGGTGGCCTGAGGAGTCCATATATAAGAGAGTTCAATCTGGTTCAGAAGTCCAAGACACCATGGACAGCAGCAGATTACATGTATGTCCCCAGGCTGTGGTCATACAAGAGCCTGCATTTTTTGTCAGACCAAAATGAACCCAGGGCCATCACTCTCTGGTCTTCCTTACACGCTTCCTTCCTGGCTGTGGCTCTGGTGTTGAAGGTGTAGCAGGAGGAGGAGTAGGACCTGGAGGAGGAGGAGGAGGAGGACCATGGGCGAGCTCACAAATGTGGCTTTGGCATGTGAGTTGGCCCCTCAACCCCTTATTTAGTGCTTCTAAAATGAGAAACTCACATAAGAGGTGTTGGCCCTCCTCCATTTGCTGCATTTTGCATGCTGTTAGGTCAGAAAAATCCTCTTCAACACTGTGTGGTGTTCTGAGGGCCTCAGTAGCCTTAAAAAATAGGCCAATTGTTACCTCTTCCAGGTTACTCCTCTTCCTGCCACTTTTTCTTTGAAAGCGGAGGGGTGGGACTTGGGTATCAGGCAGCCTACTTGGCCTGGCCACCTCCTTGCTGAGACTTTCCTGTGTATAAAAAGGGACATTGTTTTAGTTTTTGGTACATCAATCACAATCAGAAATTAGTACTCCAAACTAACATAGATTTAACATCATTAATTTGACAACCAGAAATATTTAGAAGAATGCTATACCTGACTCAAGCTGGGCTCCTCCACTTTTTCCTGCCTGGAAGGCCCAGGTTGGACACCAGAAGCCTCAGCTGGGGGGAAGGAAGCGTGGAAAGAAGAGTGGAGAGTGCTGGCCTGGGTTCAGTCTGACCTGCCAGAAAATGCAGTCTGTCATAGTACCGCAGCCTGGGGACATAAATGTCATCTGCTGCTCCTTATCTCTGGGAATCCTGGACCTTCTTGTGCTCCCTTAGATAAGTGCTCCTCATGCCACCAATTAGGATCTTCAAATAGGTGATGTCTGATTATTATAATGTGGGTTGTTTACCTGCCACAAACAGGCAGCTCCCTGAACATATCAATGAATATGGGGATAAAGTCCTGATCATTCAATATATCCATTTTCTCTGCAAGACACAACACAAGACAAACCCTAATGTCAGGTTAAAGTCTGCTAATCTTGTCCCAATATAGGCTTCAGTCTCTAAGCAGTATAGGCACAAGTTTAAATGTTACCTTCGTTATCACGATCGGCGCTTCCTCTACTCCTTCCTCCGCTCACAGATCGTACGTACTACGCACGCGTGTTACGCTTTATATACACTGCGCATGCATGAAACTTTGCCCGCCCTTGACGTTCTTTCTAGTCTATTCCACACCCCTTCTAATTCGGCGCAGTGGGGGAAGAGCACATGGCAGAGACAGAGCAGGTGCGTGCTAATTACAGCAATGAGGAGGAGGAGGAGAAAAGCCCGGAGCCAGAAACGTCACGATCCCGGAGGAGATGATTTAAGGCCTCAAATATGTCCTTTGTGGAGATGTTGGAGATGGTGGACATATTGAAAAGGGCAGACTATGACAGGAAGTATGGACTTTACCCCAACCCAACGTCAGAAAGGCCAAGATCATGGCGAAAGTTGTGAAGAGTCTGCACAGAAATTTTGGGGTACGATGTTCCAAGGATCAACTCAGGAAGCGGTGGTGGGACCTCAAATTAAGGGAGCACGATCAGTAAAGAAGGATCAGGAGAGTGCTGCAAAAAAGTAAGTAGTTGTCCTGTGTCCTGTGTAAAAGTAATGATCCCCAGAGCCTGTGTTTGGGGACCCGGGTCCTGCCCCAGGGGACATGGATCAATGCAAAAAAAAGTTTTTTCAGGAGCAGTGATTTTAATAATGCTTCAAGTGAAACAATAAAAGTGTAATATCCCTTTAAATTTCATAGCTGGGGGGTGTCTATAGTATGCCTGTAAAGGGGTGCATGTTTCCCGTGTTTAGAACAGTCTGACAGCAAAATGACATTTCAAAGGAAAAAAAGTCGTTTAAAACTACTCGCGGCTATTCATGCATTGCCGGTCCGACAATACACATAGAAGTTCATTGATAAAAACGGCATGGGAATTCCCCACAGGGGAACCCCGAACCAAAATGTAAAAAAAAATGACGTGGGGGTCCCCCTAAATTCCATACCAGGCCCTTCAGGTCTGGTATGTATATTAAGGGGAACCCTGGCCAAAATTTAAAAAAATAAAATGACGTGGGGGTTCCCCTAAATTCCATACCAGACCTCTGGTATGGATATTAAGGGGAACCCCGCGCCAAAGTTAAAAAAAAAACGGCGTGGGGTCCCCCCAAAAATCCATACCAGACCCTTATCTGAGCGCGCAACCTGGCAGGCCGCAGGAAAAGAGGGGGGGACGAGAGAGTGCCCCCCCTGAACTGTACCAGGCCACATGCCCTCAAAATTGGGAGGGTGCTTTAGGGTAGCCCCCAAAATACCTTGTCCCCATGTTGATGAGGACAAGGGCCTCATCCCCACAACCCTGGCCGGTGGTTGTGGGGGTCTGCGGGCAGGGGGCTTATCGGAATCTGGAAGCCCCCTTTAACAAGGGGACCCCCAGATCCCAGCCCTCCCCCCTGTGTGAAATGGTAAGGGGTACAAAAGTACCCCTACCATTTCACTAAAAAAGTATCAAAAATGTTAAAAATGACAAGAGACAGTTTTTGACAATTCCTTTATTTAAATGCTTCTTCTTTCTTCTTTCTTCTATCTTCCTTCATCTTTTTCTTCTTTATTTCTGGTTCTTCTGGTTCTTCTGGTTCTTCCTCCGGTGTTCTCATCCAGCATCTCCTCCGCGGTGTCTTCTTCCCATCTTCTCCTCGGCCGCTCCGCATCCATGGCATGTAGGGAGGCTCCCGCTCTTTTCTTCATCTTCTTCTCTTCTTCATCTTCTTCTCTTCTTCATCTTCTTCTCCGGGCTGCTCCGCATCCATGCTGGCATGGAGGGAGGCTCCCGCTGTGTGATGCTTCTCCTCTTCTGATGGTTCTTAAATAACGGGGGGCGGGGCCACCCGGTGACCCCACCCCCCTCTGACGCATGGGACATGACGGGACTTCCCTGTGGCATTCCCCGTCAGAACCGTCAGAAGAGGAGAAGCGTCACACAGCGGGAGCCTCCCTCCATGCCATGGATGCGGAGCAGCCCAGAGAAGAAGATGAAGAAGAGAAGAAGATGAAGAAGAGAAGAAGATGAAGAGAAGAACGGGAGCCTCCCTCCATGCCATGGATGTGGAGCGGCCTGAGGAGAAGAAGGGAAGAAGATGCCGCGGAGGAGATGCTGGACGAGAACACCGGAGGAAGAACCAGAAGAACTAGAAGAAGAAGAAGAAGAAGAAGAAGAAGAAGAAGAAGAAGAAGAAGAAGAAGAAGAAGAAGAAGAAGAAGAAGAAGAAGAAGAAGGAAGATAGAAGAAAGAAGAAAGAAAAAGCATTTAAATAAAGGAATTGTCAAAAACTGTCTCTTGTCATTTTTTTTTGTTTTCAAACGTTTTTTATTGTAGAAAAGTATAACATCTGGGTGTACAGGCACTGTAGTGACATGAAACATAATGGCTAAAATGCCCATAACAGAAAGATGATACATCACGCACAGTGCGAACAATATTTCTCATAATCGTACAAAATGAGCCCATAAAACAAAGGTAGTAAAATAAAAAGGAAATGAAATGACAAACAGATAAAGAAAAAACAAAGAAATAAGAAACATACCGTTGTGACAAATGTGCATTTCTATTAAAATGAGATTGCTGTCAGGGAGTAAGAAACGATGTATCTAATTTTCTGAGAATCAAATATGCTGTAGTGGTCCAAGAGTGACCCCCCCCGCAAGCTCCGACATTTAGGATCAAGACCCGCGTTAATGGGGGCCAGCCGTGGGCCCTGAGGGGTCCTCCAGGCTGTTGCTAAGCAGATGAGCTGTCCAGATGCTCCATTTTCGATCAAATATATGTATGGAATCCATGAGAGTATGATGTATTCTTTCCATAGACCTGATGGACTCCATACGGGAAATCACCTGTGACCAGGATACTCGGGGGCGCTTCCAATTCAATGCTATTGCCCACTGAACTGCACTGAAGAGAGTATGGATTAATTTTTGTAGGGGGAGGGGAACACCCGGAAGCTCCGCAAACAGCAGACACATTTGACAAGTCAGTGTAAGCGATATTCTGGAAAGAAGCCTTATGAGGGATGTAGTTTTGTTCCAAACTGTGTCTAAGGCCTTACAGCTCCAGAACGTATGTAACAACGTGCCCCTGTCCTGGCATCCTCTAAAACATGTGCCAGAGACCAGGGGATATATTCTATGAAGGCGTTCTGGAGTGTAGTACCATCTGGTGTGAAGCTTGAGTACCGTTTCCTTAATCGACACAGAACGTGTGCATTTATGCATGTTGTTGATCATGTCCTGCCAATCTCCGTCAGGAACCTCCTGGGCCATCTCAACCTCCCAAGCTACCATTGCCAAGGATTTTTGAGGGGAGTTATGATCATTAAGGTATTTATAAAGTACGGAGATGGTCCCCCTATCCCTCGCCTCTTCTCCACATAAAAGTTCAAATGGGGTTTTCGATACTTCCACCACGCCCCTCATATGAGTCGAGTAGAAGTGTCGAATTTGCAGGTATTGGTGGAACCCAGACTTGCCCATATCATAAGTCCGCTGCAGGTGAGTGTAGGAACAAAAGGAGGCGTTCTGCAGCAGGGATGCGAGATTCACCAAGCCTAGTGCAATCCATTTATGGTATGGCAAACTGGAGGAGAAGGCCGGGGGAAATGAGGGTTCTCCCAAAAAAGAGGATAAAAGGGGGACGTCTGAGTGCAACTTGAATTTCTTGCGATAGAGAGACCATAGATAAAGAGATTGGCCTACAATATTATTTAATGGGGTGATATCTCTAGGGGAGACTGAGCGGGACCACAGAATACCGGGGAGGTAGTATGGAGTTACCGAGATCTGTTCAAATTGTAGCCATGGCACAGGGGCAGAGACAATGTGCCACTGCGCCATTTGGATAAGCCGTGATGCCAGAAAATATTTCCATAGATCCGGGCATCCCAAGCCTCCCCTCCTCTGGGCTCTATACATCAGTACTTTTCCTATTCGTGGTTTTTTATTTTGCCATATAAACCTAAGCAGGTCCATCTGAACCTTCTGAATAACTGATCGAGAAACATATAGGGGTAGGGATCTGAAGAGAAATAGTAGCTTGGGAAGGATGTTCATTTTCACTGCCTGGATTCTCCCCAGAAATGATATGTGATAGGAGGACCATTGATTTAAAAGGCGTTTGACATTGGAAAAAGCTGGAGGATAATTCAATGAGAATAACTGTTTCAGAGAGGGGGCTAATTTAACACCTAGATATTGTAGGGAGGTATGGTTCCATGAGAATTTAAATTTATCTGTGAGAGTGGTCAGTAGATGTTGCAGGAGGTGAATTGGTAGAGCCGAACATTTAGAGGGGTTGACGCTTAGGCCCGATAATTTATAGAAAGAGTCAAGGGAGGACATGAGGTTAGGGAGGGAGAGCAGGGGGTCTGAAATGAATAATAGTACGTCGTCCGCGTAGAGGCTAAGTTTAAATTCCTGATCACCCTTTCTATAGCCCTTGATGTTTGGGTCACTAGCAATGGATCTAGACAGGGGCTCCATAGCCAACGCAAACAGAAGTGGGGATAAAGGACACCCCTGTCTAGTGCCACACTTCAGAGAGAAATAGTCTGAGTAGCATCCTGGAAGCTTAATTCGAGTTTTTGGGTTATGGTAAAGGGCTTTGAAGCCATGTATATATGCCCCACTAAATCCAAACCTAGATAGGACTGTATCTAAATACGTCCAGAGAACGCTATCAAATGCTTTGTTTATATCTAAACTCAAAAACAATACTGAGTTTGAGTTCATATGGGCGTCCTGCAGGATATTAGTGGCTAAACGTATATTATCTGTGATCTGCCTCAATGGGATAAATCCGGTTTGATCGTGCGATATCAAGGTTATTATAACTTTGGCCAGTCTGTCGGCCAGGATCCTCCCAAAAATTTTAAGGTCATTATTTATAACTGAAATGGGGCGAAAGTTTTGGGGGAGGGTATGATCTTTGCCGGGTTTAGGAATAAGGGACATGTTGGCTAGTAGCATTTCTTCAGGGAAGGATTGTCCTTTGAGTATTTGGTTATACATATTAGTAAGTGTGGGGAGAAGGGATTCAGCAAATTTTTTATAATAAACGGGAGAAAAGCCATCGGGGCCCGGGGCTTTGGAGGGTTTAAGAGAGGAGATAATGGAGGCAATTTCCTCTGATGAGCAGGGGGCATTGAGGATATCCAATTGTTCCCCCGAAAGTCAGGGAAGCGAGAGGGCATCCAGCCAGGACTGCATGGAGGGAGGGTGAGAAGGGTCTGGGCCAGAAAAAAGTTTTTGATAGAAGGTGGAGAAGATCTGTAGAACAAGTTTTGGATGAGAGGTTAGGTTTCCAAGGCTATCCTTGAATTTATAAAGGTGGGTCGGTTGGGTGGTCTGTTTAAGCTTTCGCGCAAACATCGTAGAAGCCGAGTTACTGTATAGGAGAAAGCGAGCTTTAGACCATCTAAGAGATTTCTCGATGTGACCTGACAATATATCATCAAGGGCTCTCCTTTTTTCGGTGATTTGGAGGAGCACCTCCTGTGTAGGGGATTGAGTGTGTCTATGATATAGTTGTTCTAATTCTAAGGTGAGTTTGTGGGTGTCCTGTTGTTTTTGACGTTTTAAGGTCGTGGAAAGCTCTATCAGGTGGCCCCTCATTACAGCCTTATGGGCTGCCCACAGCGAGATCGGAGAAATGTTCTCTACATTATTAAGCCTAAAGTATTCTTTAAGACGTTCCATCAACTGAGCCATAATCACAGGATCTGTGAGTAATGCGTCATTAAGGCGCCAGGACCTGGCTATATGTGGGAGGCCTAAACATGAGATATGGGTTGATACCAGGTGATGGTCCGACCAGGGGCAAACATGTATGTTGGCTGTAGTAGAATTTACTGTCAGAGAGGGGGTGCCAAAAATATAATCTAGGCGTGAATAACTGTCATGAGGGTGTGAATAGAACGTATATTCCCTAGAGCCAACATTGTGGGCTCTCCAGATATCTATGAGTTGGGAGGATTTCAAGGAATGTTGAAGGGATTTGGGAAAAGCCTTAGATGTCGGACATGTTCGGCTTCTATCAAGTCCTGAGTGGGCTACTAAATTAAAGTCCCCACCGATTAACATATGGGGGGAATGGAACCTATCTAGGGTCTGAAAGAATTCCTTAAAGAATGTAGCCTGTGAGGCGTTTGGGGCATACACTGAAGCCATAGTTAGAAGTTTATTTTGGATGGTGCCCTGAACTATAATGAAACGACTGTTGGGATCTTTATAAATCTTTTGAGCTTGAAACATCACTGAGTTTTTGATAAAAATGGCCGCCCCTCTAGACCTGGACCCACTCGTGGTAAAATAGCTTTGATTAAAAGATTTGTCAAAGTATGATGGGTGATTATCTCTAGAGAAATGAGTCTCCTGGAGCAAGATAACATCTGCGCCAAGAGCTTTGTACATTTTGAATGCTTTTCTTCTTTTTTGAGGGGTATTAAACCCTTTAACATTATGGGAAATTATTTTAATACCCATGGCAGTCTATAATGAATCTGCTAGGATCAGTAAGAGGTCCAGGCCGAGAGGGAGCCGCCAAACAGCAACCCGGCCTCTTCAGAGGCATGACATAGCTATGACGCACAGTCTTATGGGACTGCGTGTATCTATACTCAGAGTCAGTAGCACATAAATCACATAGAATAAACCAATTGGTGTGAAAAACACCAAAAAAAAACAAGAACATAAGGTCATAAACATAAAAAAAAACAGCAAAAAAAGAACAGGAAACCTGAGTACTAGGCCAAAAAATGGCCAAACATAGCTCCGGGGGGTCATGGGGGAAAACATCCCATTGACCCAAAAAAAAATGTCCTTTCGGACCAAAGGGTCCGACACTCTAAGTGATAGTGTTTGTGTCATCCGTGCAGACATAAATTTGTCTGAGGAATTTACCTGTAGAGGATCAACCAGCTCTGACATCACTAACCAGATGGGGAGCAAGTCAGTTCTCATTAAGAAAGAGTGTAGGGACAATCATGCAGATGCAACCGGGAGTCCGTAATGAGCCGGGAGAGTCCAATTTTCTGTAGGCATGATGGGAGATTTTCAAATCTCGATACCTTGGAGGGAGAAAAACAAAGAGAAAAACAAGGGTAGGGGAAAAGATAAACAAAAAAAAATAAGGGAGAAAAAAGAGAGAAGAGTGTCTTGTCGTCAGTCACGGTGTTGATCTCGGCGGTCTCTTCTAGTTGGAGGGGTTGCCCAAATTGCTGAGTGACGTGGAGTGGAGGGTAGTCTGGGCAGGGAAGCCGCGTCCAGGAGGCCCAGTTTCACCAATAATTCTTTTCCTTCTATGAGCGTGGTTACAGTGTAAGTTGTGCCATTGTGGGGCACCTGCAGCTTGAAGGGGAAGCCCCATCGGTAGCGAATACTGGCATTTTGAAGAACAGCAGTGACTTCCTTCATCCTCCTGCGTTTATCCAGGGTGGTAGGGGAGATATCCGGGTAGATTTGAATCGGGGTGCCTTCCAGACGAATATTAGGGGTGTTCCGTGAAGCTCTAAGTATTTCCTCCTTGATCAGGAAGTCCTTAAGGCAGAGCACTATGTCCCTTGGTGGTTTCTCTGGGGGAGGGGGAGGGCGTAGGGCCCCATGAATCCTATCACAGGAGAAAGCCGACAGTGGGGAGTCTGGTAAAAGAGATTGGAATATCTTCTGAACCGTGGGTAGTAAATCGGTGACCGATTCGGGCACTCCGCGCACCCTTAGATTGTTGCGGCGGTTCCTGTTATCAAGGTCCTCAATGTGGGCTTGAAGCTGCTGAACCGTTTCAGATAGTGACTCATGCTCCTTCCTTAGGTCAGAATATACCAAGGTGAGCTCATCATGTTTTGTTTCTAGTAAGTCGGTTCTGCTACCCAAGGCCGCAATCTCCAGGGACAGCGTGTTAGTAGATTTGAGGAGCTCTGACTGAAATTTCTGGGCAATCTTGTCATACATTAAGGTTAAGCTCTCATCCAGATCAGCCTTAGTAAGTTGAAACGTGTACTCACTATCTCTCTGGGAGTGCGGTGGTGAGGGAGCTGCTGCAGGAGAATGTGCCTGTGACTGTGTTCTCCGGGCGCCATCTTGGGCCTGCATGCTTCTCTCCTTCTCTCTCAACAAATAAGTCGTTAAGGATCTTTGGGCCGGTTTTTCACGGCGATTTCTGGTGCCCGTCATGCGCTGAGTGTTCCGCCGGGGGTGCGGGGATAAGTTGGGTGGATAACGTGCATTGATAGCCCCGGGGAAGTGCCGTTAGTCTCCGCGGCTCACGGAGCTCTCAGCCCTTGCTTCCTCCTCGGTTCGCGCCGCGCATGCGCCCCCGTCTCTTGTCATTTTTAACATTTTTAGTTATAGGGCCTGGTATGGAATTTAGGGGGACCCCCCCCACGTCATTTTTTTTTTAAATTTTGGTTCGGGGTTCCCCAATTCCCATGCCGTTTTTATCAATGAACTTCTATGTGTATTGTCGGACCGGCAATGCATTAATAGCCACGAGTAGTTTTAAATGACTTTTTTCCTTTGAAATGTCATTTTGCTGTCAGACTGTTCTAAACACGGGAAACATGCGCCCCTTTACAGGCATACTATAGACACCCCCCAGATATGAAATTTAAAGGGATATTACACTTTTATTGTTTCACTTTAAGCATTATTAAAATCACTGCTCCCGAAAAAACGACCGTTTTTAAAACTTTTTTTGCATTGATCCATGTCCCCTGGGGCAGGACCCAGGTCCCCAAACACTTTTTATGACAATAACTTGCATATAAGCCTTAAAAATTAGCACTTTTGATTATTCATGTTCGTGTCCCATAGACTTTAACGGTGTTCGCGTGTTCGAACAAACTTTTTTCCTGTTCGCATGTTCTGGTGCGAACCGAACAGGGGGGGTGTTCGGCTCATCCCTAGTGGCGACTAGACTCTGCTCCGGAATGATGGCTTGCCTCATGCAGGTATCCTGCCTGCTGATATAGGGGGTCAGAAAAGCCAACAAACGGTGAAATACGGGGTCCATCATCCCGAGAACGTTCCTGAAATCATCAGGTTTAATCTCAAGAATCTCACAGAGCAAAGGCATGTGACAGAATTGGTCACGCTGGAGCAACAAATTCTTGGTCCATGAACTCCTCCTTGCCCTGTTAATGGACTGGGCTTGTGTCAAAGTAAGTAAGAACCCCAACACCAAGCCCCCGCACAGCACAAACTCTACGATGAGTACGTATACACAACATGGCTAGAAAACAGTCAGCTGCTCAAAACGAAGTAACAGAACGCACTGAAGAACAGCAAGGCCTGTGAAGAGCGACCTGAAAATCAGTAACGAACGAACAAGAACACAATGACAAATCAATGGGAACTCGCTGCATGCACTGAAGACCAGATACAAACCCACAAGCACAAACTGAACAGCAGAAATATGATCTAAAAAACCACAAGTCTGAAAAAGCATGAATCATCTCTCACCAAACTTTTACTAACACGAGATTAGCAAAAGGAGCCCAAAGGGTGCTGCGTTTAGTACTGAACTGCCCTTTTATAGTCTCGTTGTACGTGGTGTACGTGACCGCGTTCTTGGCGTTTGGAAATTCCGACAACTTTATGCGACCGTGTGTATGCAAAACAAGTTTGAGCCAACATCCGTCGGAAAAAGTCCATGGATTTTGTTGTCGGAATGTCCGATCAATGTCCGATCATGTGTACAGGGCATAAAGCTCCCAGCATCATGTGCTCACTGTATACATTTTCAGCTTCAGCATAAGGCATATTGGGTTATGTATTCCAGGATGGCCTAGCTATTTCATTGACAAGAGACATCAATCCACATCTATGGCACGCACAAAGCAGAAACAGCTATTAGAAGCTATGCAAACATCCTGGGCACACAGGGTTAGAAACGCTTAAGCCCTTGTTCTTGCGATTTGTCATGCGACAGTTCCAAAATGCATGACAAGTCCTGCCCTATTGCCAGTGACTCATGTAACAGCGAATATGAAAAAGGTTCCTGCACTACCTTTCATTGCGACTTGCATAGCCTGTGAAAATCGCATAGGCTGAAGTAGCGTGATTTCAAAGCCCCACCAGTGTGAACCAGGGCTAAAAAGGAGCAGGTTTGAACGACTGGTGTCCTAGGGACACAATTAATTAAATTCTTACATTTTTGAGAGGGCTTATTTAAAAAATAACACAGTAGTATTCTGAAATTGTAGCCCCCAATCCTAGTAAGTAAGCCTATGTTATGAAGTCTGGTATTGTATTCCTGAGTGAATATTTAGAAACCTTTTACACACGGCAGCGCTTAGGCCTTGTGATTGGCTGCATCTTCAGAAGTGATGTGTATTTCATGTGGCACCAGAAAGTTAATGGGGCAGCAGGAGTTGTAATTTGTATAATTATAGTTGATGGGCATCTTGGTGGGACGCAGTGTACGGGGATGGGGACAATTGTGGGTGCTCACTCAGGTTGAACTGGATGGACTGGTGTCTTTATTCAACCTTACTAACTATGTAACTATATAAGTGTTAGAAGTACTACTACTTAATGGTAATCAATTAAGTACTCTATTTTTCAGGAAATTGTTCCCTACTGTGATTTTCTGCCTCCTTGTAAAGAACCTCTACTTTGGGTGAGTGCATGTTAGTCATGTGCACTGATCTAGGTACATCAAGGCTGGGTTCACACTATTGGGAATTAGATGTGGTATTACCGCATCCAATTCCCAGTAGCAGGAGATTTTAACAGGCTCTCTATGAAGCCAGTTCACATATCTCCACAGCAGGTCCAGTGCATTTTGTAGAAAAACGCTGTGCATCTTTTGGTCTGTTTCAGGTCCGAAATCAAGCCCTTTTCCAGTGCAGACCATGACTGCTCCTGAGGTGTGTAAACCTGCTCCATTGAGAGCCAGTCATAGTCCCCTGTCATGCAGGGAAACCCTCATCCAATTCACATAAGTGTGAACCCAGCCTTAAAATCCCATAGTGTATAGTCCCTGGTCTATCTCAGGAGAGAGTAAAGCCGTGTACACACGATCGGATTTTCAGCAGACAAAGCATCAGACTTGTGTCCGAAGGGCATGTGCCGTGAATTGTCTTGCATACAAACGGTACACAATTGTCGGCCAACAAACACGAACGTAGTGACATACTAGACGTACTATGAGCCGATAAAGAGGAAGTTCAATTGTTATGCGCCACCCTTTGGGCTCCTTCTGCTAATTTTGCACTAGTAGAAGTTTGGTGAGTGTTGATTCATGCTTTTCAGTTCATGCTTTTCAGTTCGTTTCTGAACGGCCATTCGTCAAGCAGTCATGTTGCAGAATCAGAGGAGAGAACGTACTATTATTGGCCTTTGAGTTATTGTTTTGACCCAAGTTCAGTCCAGGAACAGGAAGAGGAGGATTTCTTGGACCAAAAATTGGTTGCTTAATCCTGACCAATTATATCATATGCCTTTGCTGCGGGAGCTTCAGGAGAATAATCTGGATGATTTTTGGAATTATCTCCATATGATGGACCCCTGTTTTCACCAACTCTTGGCATTGGTGACCCCTTTTATTAAGAAGCAAGACACATGCATGCGGCTTGCCTTCACCCCTGAGCAAAGGCTCATAGCCACTTTGCATTACTTGGCGATGGGGAGAAGTCTCCAGGACCTCAAGTTTACCACTGGGATCTCCCCCCAGGCTCTGGGACTTATTATTCCAGACACCTGCTCAGCCATTATTCAAGTCCTGCAGAAGGACTATATTCGGGTAAGTTTTTGCCTTTAACATCACATTCCATGTATTTAATGTTTAATGCTAATGTATTGTATAAATTTCTTGATTCCATAATTAAGATTATTGTAATATGCTGTGAATGTCCTTTTTGTCCTCATGCAGGCTGTAATCTTTTCCTGCTCCTTTTTTGGCCTACATGCATATTTTCCTTCAGTAACCTCCCCAGCATGCTATCCTGGGCCCATACACACCTAGCCTTGTAACTTAACAATGTATTTTGTCAGCTACATTTTTGTGCTTACCCTAAACACCCCCTAAAATGTGTCCAAATGTTAGTGTTGTCCTCCAATTCAGGCAGAGTGCAAGAGGCCATTTTATGGGGCCCAAACTCATTTATAACCCTCCGTCCTCCCCCAAATGCTAAGTCAACAAATACTCTATCTGCTGACTTTGCAAAACCCATCCACACTATCCCTCTTTTGTGGTCATATTTCTGTAGAAATTCATCCAACCATGTAGTGCAAGGGCTGGCCTGATTACCTACAAATTGTAATGTAGACAGTTTTTGTCTCCTATTATATTGATGTGTATTATCTGAATGTCAAAATATGCTTCAATTTGGACAGTGTGGATCCATATTTTTAGATTATGACACTACTTACCCATCCACTGGGCTGCCAATAGTGTAAGTAAGAAGGGGCTGGCTAAAGTATCCCAGATTATTTATGCAAACAGCTCTCATGAAAGTGGAGAGGGTTACCTGTCCAAAACATCTACCTATTCCCCCCACCCTAAAATGTTGCTAATGGGCCACCAGAGCGGGAGATGAATCAGATAAGTTGACCTTACCCTATTGTCTTTAAATACTCATTTAAGTTTTCGCCTTATGTTGGATAACCATGTTTGTGTCAAATCTGTTTGCAATGTTATGTGCAGAAGTAGTATTTTTTTATCCATAGTTTTCTTCAAACCCACAGCAATGGCAGGACATTGCAGCCCAGTTCCAGCACCAGTGGGCTTTTCCCAACTGTGGTGGTGCTATTGATGGAAAACATGTCTGGTTTGTCCCACCACCCAACTGGGGCTCATATTATTTTAATTATAAGGCTTGATTCACATCTATGCATGTTGCTTTTGAGCATTTCTGCAGTACTTCTTGCGGTGCTTGCCGCGTTTTTGAACATGTGTTTTTGCCGCATTTTTACCGTGTTTTTGCCACGGTTTGCGTTTTTTTTTACAGTTTTTTTATACTGTATACAGTGTTTAAAAAAAAACAAAGAAAAAAAACGCAAAAAGCAGCAAAAATGCGGTAAAAACGTGATACTTGCATTTTTGGATGCGGGTCCATTGAATTCTATTACATGCAAAACGCTGCATTTTGCATGAAAAAAAGTCCCAACCCTTTCCAAAAATGCAGAGGCACAAAAATGCATTGATGTGAACATGTTCCATAGGAACCCATGTTAAAAAATTCCCATGCATTTCTGCAAAATGCATCAAAAAACGCATTAGTGTGAATGGAGCCTAAGGGCTTTTGCAGCATAGTCATGCTAGCTGTAGTGTCTGCCACATATGAGTTCCTGTATCTGGATGTTGACAAGAATGGCCACAACTCTGATGGAGGAGTCATTATGCAGACAGAGTTCTACAAGTGTCTCCAGAATGGGACCTTAAACTTACCACCAGCTGAGGATAATGTTGAGGGCCTCAATTTTGTATTTGTTACAGATGAGGCCTTTGCTCTGGGGGAACATCTTATGAAGCCATTTCCTATGAGGAACCTCACCCCAGAGCAGAGAATATTTAACTACAGGCTCTCTCATGCCAGAAGGGTGGTTGAAAATGCCTTTGGAATCCTCTCGAGTTGTTTCAGGCTATTTTCAACCCCAATTAACCTGGTGCTATACAAAATCAACCATGTGTGCTGCTGTATCGTCCATAATTTTTAATGGAGGAATGCTAGCAGCTACCTTGTCTCAGTGCCAAATGATGCAGACCCTGCAGTGGCAGGCCCAGCTGAAGAGGCTGCAGCTTGGCCATCTGTGAGCATGATAAAGTCTCTCGAAAATGCCCATGCTGGATTGCTCCCAAAATGCAAGAGATCTACGGCAAAAATACCTGGATTATTTTGTGAGTAGAGGGGCAGTGGCTTGGCAATAAATTGTAGATGATCATGAGTAATATATTTCTTTGATCATAAACTCCTATTTCATTTGAACTACTGTTGTCTGTGTTTCTTATCTGTCTAATATGTTCACAAATGTGCTTTATTTTGGCCACTTGCTCCAATAGTGCAAATGTACCTTATTTGCTACATGAGACAATATCTTCTTCAGCTAACTATTATGTAAGGATGGGCTTTAAGTTTGGGTCAAACATGAGTTTGACTTGAACATTGACTATTCGCCCATTCGCCGAACAGCGAACAATTCGGGGTGTTCGCGGCAAATTCGAAAGCCACGGAACACCCTTTAAAAGTCTATGGGAGAAATCAAAAATGCTAATTTTAAAGGCTTATATGCTTGGTATTGTCATAAAAAATGTTTGGGGACCCGGGTCTTGCCCTAGGGGACATGCATCAATGCAAAAAAAGTTTTAAAAATGGCCATTTTTTCACGAGCAGTGATTTTAATAATGCTTAACCACTTCAGCCCCGGAAGGATTTACCCCCATCCTGACCAGAGCACTTTTTACAATTTGGCACTGCGTCGCTTTAACTGATAATTGCGCGGTCATGCGATGCTGTACCCAAACTAAATTTTCATCCTTTTCTTCCTATAAATAGATATTTATTTTGATGGTATTTGATCACCTCTGCGGTTTTTATTTTTTGCGCTATAAATGGAAAAAGACCGAAAATTTTGAAAAAAAATGATATTTTCTACTTTTTGTTATAAAAAAATCCAATAAACTCAATTTTAGTCATACATTTAGGCCAAAATATATTCGGCCACATGTCTTTGGTAAAAAAAAATGTCAATAAGCGTATATTTATTGGTTTGCGCAAAAGTTATAGCGTCTACAAACTAGGGTACATTTTCCGAAATTTACACAGCTTTTAGTTTATGACTGCCTATGTCATTTCTTGAGGTGCTAAAATGGCAGGGCAGTACAAAACCCCCCATATGACCCCATTTTGGAAAGTAGACACCCCAAGGAAATTTCTGAGAGGCATGTTGAGCCCATTAAATATTATTTTTTTGTCCCAAGTAATTGAATAATGATAAAAAAAAAAATTACTAAAAGTTGTCACTAAATGATATATTGCTCACACATACCATGGCTATATGTGAAATTGTGCCCCAAAATACATTTAGCTGCTTCTCCTGAGTATGGGGATACCACATGTGTGGGACTTTTTGGGAGCCTAGCCGCGTACGGGGCCCCGAAAACCAATCTCTGCCTTCAGGCTTTCTAAGGGTGTAAATTTTTGATTTCACTCCTCACTACCTATCACAGTTTTGAAGGCCATAAAATGCCAAGGTGGCACAACCCCCCCAAATGACCCCATTTTGGAAAGTAGACACCCCAAGCTATTTGCTGAGAGGCATGTTGAGTCCATGGAATATTTTATATTTTTCCACAAGTTGCAGAAAAATGACAAACTTTTTTTTTGCACAAAGTTGTCACTAAATGATATATTGTTCACACAGGCCATGGGCATATGTGGAATTGCACCCCAAAATACATTCTTTTGATTCTCCTGAGTATAGGAATACCACATGTGTGGGACTTTTTGAGAGCCTAGCCGTGTACAGGGCCCCGAAAACCAAGTACCACCTTCAGGATTTCTAAGGGCGTAAATTTTTGATTCACTCCTCACTACATGTCACAGTTTTGAAGGCCATAAAATGCCAAGATAGCACATACCCCCCCCCAAATGTCCCCATTTTGGAAAGTAGACACCCCAAGCTATTTGCTGAGAGGCATGGTGAGTATTTTGCAGTTCTCATTTGTTTTTGAAAATAAAGAAAGACAAGAACTTTTTTTTTTTCAATTTTCAAAACTTTGTGACAAAAAGTAAGGTCTGCAAAATACTCACTATACCTCTCAGCAAATAGCTTGGGGTGTCTACTTTCTAAAATGGGGTCATTTGGGGGGGTTGTGCCACCTGGGCATTCCATGGCCTCCGAAACTGTGATAGGTAGTGAAGAGTGAAATAAAAAATTTACGCCCTTAGAAAGCCTGAAGGCGGTGCTTGGTTTTCGGGGTCCCGTACGTGGCTAGGCTCCCAAAAAGTCTCACACATGTGGTATCTCCGTACTCAGCAGAAGCAACAGAATGTATTTTGGGGTGTAATTTCACATATTCCCATGCCATGTTTGAGCAATATATCATTTAGTGACAACTTTGTGCAAAAAAAAAAAAAAATTGTCTTTTTCCCGCAACTTGTGTCACAATATAAAATACTTCATGGACTCGACATGCCTCTCAGCAAATAGCTTGGGGTGTCTACTTTCCAAAATGGGGTCATTTGGGGGGGTTGAACTGTCTTGGCATTTTATGCACAACATTTAGAAGCTTATGTCACACATCACCCAGTCTTCTAACCACTTGAAGACAAAGCCCTTTCTGACACTTTTTGTTTACATACATATTTTTTTTGCAAGAAAATTACTTTGAACCCCCAAACATTATATATTTTTTAAAGCAAATGCCCTACAGATTAAAATGGTGGGTGTTTAATTTTTTTTTCACACAGTATTTGCGCAGCGATTTTTCAAAAGCAATTTTTTGGGAAAAAACACACTTTTTAAAATTTGAATGCACTAAAACACACTATATTGCACAAATGTTTGATTAAATAAAAAAGATGATCTTAGGCCGAGTACATGGATACCAAACACGACATGCTTTAAAATTGCGCACAAACGTGCAGTGGCAACAAACTAAATACATTTTTAAAAGCCTTTAAAAGCCTTTGCAAGTTACTGCCCTCAATCTGACCTTTGCGGTGATACCTCACATGCATGGTGCAATTGCTGTTTACATTTGACTCCCAGACCAACGCTTGCGTTCACCTTTGCGCGAAAGTAGGGGGGGACACGGGTGCTTTTTTTTTTTAATTTTTTTTGCTTTTTTATCTTATTTTTAAACTGTTCCTTTCATTTTTTTTTAAAATCATTTTATTGATATCTCAGGGAATGTAAATATCCCCTATGATAGCAATAGGTAGTGACAGGTACTCTTTTTTGAAAAAAATGGGGTCTATTAGACCCTAGATCTCTCCTATGCCCTCAAAGCATCTGACCACACCAAGATCGGTGTGATAAAATGCTTTCCCAATGGCGCTGTTTACATCCGGTGAAATCTAAGTCATGAAATGCTCGTAGCTTCCGGTTTCTTAGGCCATAGAGATGTTTGGAGCCATTCTGGTCTCTGATCAGCTCTTTGGTCAGCTGGCTGGATCACCAGCTGCATTCTCAGGTTCCCTGTTGGGACAGGAGAGCCAGAGAAAAACATGGAAGATGGTGGGGGGGACATTCCCTCCCACTGCTTGTAAAAGCAGTTTAGAGGCTAATTAGTTGCTAGGATTTCTTTTACGTGAAAGCCGACCGCTGGCTGAAAAGAATGATACCAAGATGATACCTAAACCTGCAGGCATCATTCTGGTGTAACCACTCAAAGTCCAGCAACATACCAGTACATTGCTGGTCCTTGTTGGGCATATATTGTAAACTTTTTTTCATGCAGCCTGTGGGCTGCATGAAAAAAAGAGATTGATCGGTGGGTATGCCCACCATTAGAATACCTCCCTTCATCCACCCACTTCTAATGATGGGCATACATGCACCATTTATATATGCCGAAGCATGGGGGCATCCGCCCCAAAAGGTAGGAGCAAATCGCTCCTCCACCCCTGCTGCCCCCATGCTTCGGCATATATGCTCTTTATTTTAATTGTGTTGGTGAAACCACCTCCTACAGCGCTGGAGTCGTGGCTTTATGTATCGTGGGAGCAAACGCTGTTGCTGTCAAGATAAATAAATCTGCGCTGCAACTGAATGGCGTACCTGCTAAGCAAATGATGGTTAACAATAAAACAAAGTACAGTATAACAGTAAGACTTACCACACCTGCAAAGCAAATACAAAAAAAAAAATAGTAAAAAATAAAACCTTTTTTAACGCAACCTGTGCCTAATATATATATATATATATATGCAGAAGCATGGGGGCATCCACCCGCAAAAGGTAGGAGCAAATCGCTCCTCCGCCCCTGCTGCCCCCATGCTTCGGCATATATGCTGAAGTATGTAACTGTGGTGGTGAAATCACCTCTGACATCGCTGGAGTCACGGCTTTATGTATCGTGGGAGCAAACGCTGTTGCTGTCAAGATAAATAAATCCGCTCTGCAGCTGAATGGCGTACCTGAAAACAAAAAAATGGTTAACAATAAAACACAGTGTCAACTTTTCACGTACCTGACTGATGAGCCCGATAGAGCAGAGGAAGGCCTTCCTTACATATCTGACTCACGGCCTCTGGTAGAGCAGACAGGTGACACAGGAGTGCAGAATGGTATGAGTGCCTGGCAGGATCAACAGCAGATGGGTCAGATGGCCGGCACAGCAGACAGGACCAGCAGGATGGATGGATCAGCAGACAGGTGAGCAGACTAGATGGATCAGCAGACAGGTGAGCAGACTGGATGGATCAGCAGACAGGTGAGCAGACTGGATGGATCAGCAGACAGGGGAGCAGACTGGAACTGAAGCCGGAAGGCTGCAGTAGGTAAGTTTAGCAGACTGGAGGAGAGTCTTGGAACGTCAGGCAGGCCAGGTTGCTAATCAGGCTTGCAACAGAGGTACAAGAGGAGCAGGCAGAAGGAATCGTCAAACAACCCAAGGGTCAGATGCAGGCGGATAACAGGAACAGTCTCAAAACAAGCCGGGTCAAACAGGAGCAGATACAAGATCTTCAGGAAACACATACACAGAGCTGCAGATCAGACAGCAAGGACACAGTGCTGCTGAGGTGTTTAAATAAGGCAGCCTGTTGCCAATCACTGAAATCAGCCTGGACTAAGTTAACCCTTAGGTGGCAGATCCATGACACACAGTAAACAGAAAAGTATAAAAAAAATTGCATACCTATAAAGCAAACGTGATAAAACATAATAACAATAAAACATTGCAGAATAGAATACAGTAAAAAAGAACAGAACAATAGAGAGAGAATAGAGAGAGAACAATAAAACAACTTTTTTTTTTTTTTTTGTGGATTTTTTTTACTTTTTTTTTTTTTACACTTTTTTTTGTAACTGTAACTTTTATAGCTGTAACCGGTTCCAGGTTCGGGTCTCTCAAAATGTGATGGCATCTTGGGAGACCCTGTGAAAGTGTGCCTAGTCTGTGCAGTGCTGTACCCTGTGCTAATACTCAACTAGTGTATGGTAGCGTTCAAAACATTCACCAATGCAAAGACCAGGATTGTCAGGACAGGAGGGACGATAATAGCGGGTGTCACGCTTATATCCACGCTTGCTGCAGACACAACTTCTTTTTTGGGGGGCTCGTTGGGTAGGGGTACTCGGGAGGACATAAATAAAATGCCTCTCATGCAGCCAGCTTACTGCATTTGGTTGGGGAAGGTGAGGTGGAGCACCGTCTGGAAACCGAAGGGCTCTGACGATCTCTTCCTGGAATTTAAGGAAGGATCCATTCTGTCCTGAAGCTCTGTATAGCACATAAGCATTCAGCAAAGCCAATTGAAATAAATAGACACTTTCTTGTACCAGCATCTGGCCTTACGGGCAAATAGGTACGGCACCAACAACTCGTTGAGGTCCACCCCTCCCATATTTTGGTTATATTCGTGGACACAGAGGGGTTTCTCCACAACACCAGTGGCCGTAGTAATTTGTACCGTCGTGTCTGCATGAAGGGAGGTAAGAACATTCTTATTATCCCTCCACTTCATAGCGAGCAAATTATTACACTGCAAGCAGCCTAAGACGGGAATCTACAAGCCGCTGGGAAAGACCCGGCGATTAGGTTGCATGGTGCCACATGCTCCAATCTGCTGATCAAATAAGTGACTAAAAAGTGGCACGCTCGTGTAATAATTGTCCACGTACAAGTGGTACCCCTTTCCGAATAAGGGTAACACCAAGTCCCACACAATCTTTCCAGCGCTTCCCATGTAGTCAGGGCAGTTTGTTGGCTCTACGTGACTATCTTTTCCCTCATAAACCATAAAACTACATGTATAGCCTGTGGCCCTGTCACAGAGCTTATACATCTTGACCCCGTATCTGGCACGCTTGCTGGGAAGGTACTGTTTGAATGACAAGCGGCCAGAAAACTTAATCAGGGACTCATCAACGCAGACAACTTGATGGGGAGTAAACAAGTCTGGATGTACGACCAGGGTGTACTAGGGCGCTGGTGCTTGCCAGTTCACCAGAAGGAATAGCGGCGCTAGTACTGCTCTGCTCCATATGAGAGACCTGCGGTTCTTGCACATCAAGGACAGAAGAAGAAGTTCAGGGTCTGGTATGCCTGACCTTGGCAGGGACCACAACTCCATCGCCAGAGCTATCTGTCATGGAGCCGCTGTCGTCTACAGGATCATATTCTGAGCCTGAATCTGACAGATGAGTGACTTCCTCTTCACTATCTGTCATGCTCAGAAACGTGTAGGCCTTTTCACTAGTGTACCTTCGATTTGCCATTTTGGGCTCTAAATTTAGGGGTACACTAGTGAGACTCAAAGGTAAAAAAGCTCCTGACTGTTAGCGACTGTATCACAACGCTACCAAAAAAACTGTTAGCGATGGCAGGGATCAGGCCTGACTCTGCGAACGCTGCAGTTATGTGTGTTTAGTGTTTTGTAAGTGACAGTGATCGATTGATACTGCACTTGAGTGGGCTGGGCAGGCCTGGGCCGAGGGGAAAAACGCAGGTGCTAGCAGGTATCTGGGCTGATCCCACTAACACTGTGTTTTTGGGAGCCCTAAACTGCTGGGGATGCTAGTATAGATCTGATTGGATCAGATATTGATCCGTTCAGATACTATACCACTAAAGGAGGTGTATACTGCGTGCATGGGTGTTAGCGATACTGGCACTAATCTGATGCTGCCTGGGGCAATGCAGACCCTATCTAACCCTAAAACTTAACTTATATCACCGCCGGGCGATCAGGGGGTTAAACCTTTATTAGGTAATAAACAGCGGGTGCCCTGAAACTATAGAAAACAAACTAACTAACCAGCGTCACCCGTAACAGTTATACGGTGATCACTGGTGAAAGGGTTAACAAGGGGCAATCAGGGGCTTAAAACCTTTATTAGGTAGTATATGGGGTCCCTGATGCTATAAAACGCTGACGGGGAACCTATATACTTACCTCCCTAACTAGCGTCACCTGTGATTGCTATGATTGCTTAGTGACACTGGCGACGGGGGTGATCAAGGGGTTAAAACTTTATTAGGGGGGTTACGGGGGTACCCTAGACCTAAAGGGTGCTACCACTAACTACCCTACCACTTATAACTGTCACAAACTGACACAAATGCAATAATCAGTTAAAAAAAAATGCTATTGGTGTCACTGTGACAGGGGGTACAGGGGGGTGATCGGGGGGTGATGGGGGGTGAAAAGTGTGCCTAGAGTGTTCTATTGTAAGTGTAGTGTTGGTGCACTTACTTGGATGTCTTCTCTCCTCTGCGCCGGAACGAAAAAGACCGACTCGAGGAGAGATTACATCACTTCCTCTGCCACTGTTTACATTACAGAGGCATAGGAAGATTGTCATTCGTTGGGAGCGATCGCGAGGGGGTAGCCACGAATGAGTGGCCTCCCCCTCAGTATGGATTGCCCCCTAACGATGCCGACTGCCTCGGGCACCGGGAGGCGTGATGCGCCCCCTGCCCGTGGGAGGCAGATCACGTACCAGGTACGTGATTTTGCCTGCCCGTGCCATTCTGCCGCAGTATATCTGCGTTAGGCGGTCGGCAAGTGGTTAAAGTGAAACAATAAAAGAGTAATATTCCTTTAAATTTCATACCTAGGGGGTGTATATAGTATGCCTGTAAAGGGGCGCATGTTTCCCATGTTTAGAATAGTCTGACATCAATATGACATTTCTAAAGGAAAAAAAGTCATGTAAAACTACTATCGCTAGCGCCGGCTATAATGAATTGTCAGTCCGGCAATACACATAAAAGTTCATTGATGAAAACAGCATGGAATTTCCCCACAGGGGAACCCCGAACCAAAATTTGAAAAAAAATGTGTGGGGGTCCCCCTAAATTCCGTACCAGGCCCTTCAGGTCTGGTATGGGTTTTAAGGGGAACCCCACGCCAAAATTTAAAAAAAATGGCGTGGGGTCCCCCAAAAATTCATACCAGACCCACACAACCTGGCAGGCTACAGGAAAAGTGGGGGGTATGAGAGAGCGCCCCCTTCCTGAACCGTACCAGGCCACATGCCCTCAACATTGGGAGGGTGCTTTGGAGTAGCCCCCCAAAGCACCTTGTCCCCATGTTGATGGGGAGAAGGCCTCATCCCCACAACCTTTGCCCGGTGGTTGTGGGGGTCTGCGGGCGGGGGGGCTTATCAGAATCCGGAAGCCCTTTTTAACAAGGGGAACCCCAGATCCCGTCCCCCCTGTGTGAATTGATAATGGGGTACAAATGTACCCCACCATTTCACAAAAAAAGTGTCAAAAAGGTTAAAAAACACAAGAGACGGTTTTTGACAAGTCCTTTATTAATTTCTTCTTCCATCTTCTTTCTTCTGGTCTTCCTTCGGTGTTCTTCTTCTTCCTCCATCTTCTTCTTCTCTATCTTCTTCTCCATCTTCTTCTTCCTCCACTCTTCTCATCCTGCATCTTTCTTTGGCTTCTTCTCTGCTCTGTCTGCACGATCCGCCTCAGTGGGAGTCTTCCGCCGTGTGACGCTTCAGTTCTTCTGACACTTCTTATATAATGGAGGGCGGGGCCACTCGGTGACCCTGCCCTCCTCTGACGCACGAGGACTTCACGGGGACTTCCCTGTGGCTTGCCCCATGTTGTCAGAGGGGGGCGGGGTCACCCGGTTACGTAACTGGGTGTCAGAAGACCCGAAGCGTCGCACGGCAGAAGACTCCCACTGAGGTGGATTGTGCGGATGGAGCGGAGAAGAAGCCGGAGGAAGATGCGGGAAGAGAAGAGCGGAGGAAGAAGATGGAGAAGAAGAAGATGGAGAAGAAGATGGAGGAAGAAGAAAACCGAAGGAAGACCAGACGAAAGAAGATGGAAGAAGAAGCAGAAAGAAGAAGAAATTAATAAAGGACTTGTCAAAAACCGTCTCTTGTGTTTTTTAACTTTTTTGACACTTTTTTGTGAAATGATAGGGGTACATTTGTACCCCATTACCAATTTACTCAGGGGGGGCCGGAATCTGGGGGTCCCCTTGTTAAAGGGGGCTTTCAGATTCCGATAAGCCCCCCGCCCACAGACCCCCACAACCACTGGGCAAGGGTTGTGGGGATGAGGCCCTTCTCCCCATCAACATGGGGACAAGGTGCTTTGGGGGGCTACCCCAAAGCACCCTCCCAATATTGAGGGCATGTGGCCTGGTACGGTTCAGGAGGGGGGTCGCTCTCTTGCCCCCCCTCTTTTCCTGCAGCCTGCCAGGTTGCGTGCTCGGATAAGTGTCTGGTATGGATTTTTGGGGGGACCCCACGCCATTTTTTTTTAAATTTTGGCACTGAGTTCTGCTCAATATCCATACCAGACCTGAAGGGCCTGGTATGGAATTTAGGGGGACCCCCACGCATTTTTTTTTAAATTTTGGTTCGGGGATCCACTGTGGGGAAATTCCATGCTGTTTTTATCAATTAACTTTTTTGTGTATTGCTGGACCGACAATTCATTATAGCCGGCGCTAGCGATAGTAGTTTTACATGACTTTTTTTCCTTTAGAAATGTAATTTTGCTGTCAGACTGTTCCAAAGACGGGAAACATATGCCCCTTTACAGACATACTATAGACACCCCCAGGTATGAAATTTAAAGGAATATTACATTTTTATTGTTTCACTTTAAGCATTATTAAAATAACTGCTCCTGAAAAAACATCCATTTTTAAAACTTCTTTTTGCATTGATACATGTCCCCTGGGGCAGGACCTAGGTCCCCAAACACTTTTTATGACAATACCTTTCATATAAGCCTTTAAAATTAGCACTTTTGATTATTCATGTTCGTGTCCCATAGACTTTAATGGTGCTCGAACAAATTTTTTGCCTGTTCGCATGTTCTGGATGTGAACCGAACCGAGTGGTGTTCGGCTCATCCTTACTATTATGGTGTGCTGTGGGTCTGCTACACACACATACAATGTTTTTGATCCTAATGGATCTAATGCATGAAATTCAAAAACATTATGCCTTTTTAACTCTTATAATTTTTTTGAGGACTAAAAGTTACAGGAGTTGGCCACATTTTAAGAATACATTGTCACTGTAACTACAACTACTTACCAAATACACTGGTATTGAGCTTTGAAATAATAAGCCACACATTGTTTAGTAAAAAATATTTTACTCAAATCACAGTCACATGTGCGTTTTAAGGTTTTAAAACAAACCAACATCTTGGTGTATAACATGTATGTTTTGCATTATTTTCCCTTTTTGGGGGCTAAACAGGCATGTTCAAAAACATTAGATACACTTCTTAAACTCAGGAACTTAAAAAGTAAAATTTTGGTAAAGTGAAGACCAAATGAGACATTAGTATTCTAAGACTGTGTGGATGTTGCCTTCCTCATATGGGGTGATCTCACCCCTTTAAAAGCCAAAATTTGAAGCCATGTAGACGTAGAGGCTGAACAATTAAATTACCCTTATGATCCCATGCCGCAAATGTGTGTAGTTACAAACAACTTTTTTCCTAAACCCACAAAACACACAGTGTGTGAGCTTCTTTAGTTATGAGGAAGGGGTCTTCTCTGAGCTTTTTTAGTTATGAGGAAGGGTTGTACCCCCAAAACGCATCCATTGATACCCAGTGATGGTAGATAGCACATGTTGACACACTGGGGGTTAGGGATGAGCTTCGTGTTCGAGTCGAACCCATGTTCGACTCGAACATCGGCTGTTCGATCGTTCGCCGAATTGCGAACGTTATGGGCCGTTCGCGCTAAATTCGTGTGGCGCGTCACGGCCCATAATTCACTGCGGCATCGCAGTGCATTGCTGGCTGATGATTGGCCAAGCATGCACTATGACCCGTATGCTTGGCCAATCACAGCGCCGTCAGTAGAGAGAGCTGTAATTGGCCAAAGCCAGGGTGGCTTTGGCCAATTATGGCTCAGGGGATTTAGTACACACCCCACACTATATAAGGCCGCCTGCACGGCGGCCCTGTGTAGTGTGTGTTCCGGTGTGCTGAGAGATAGAGAGAGAGAGAGACAGTGTCATTTGATTTGAGTTAGATAGATTAGGCAGAACAGTCAGTCAGTTAGCTGCACTTACAGTGTATTGTGTATATATATGCATCCCAGGTGTTGCATATATATATATACACTGTATTCAGTTTAGCTAGATCCGTTCCTGTTATCTTCTATCTAGACTATTTACATTTAATGCAGTGCGTCCTGCTCACAGTGTTCAGCTAGATCCGTTCCTGCTATTTACATTTAGTGCAGTGCGTCCTGCTCACAGTGTTCAGCTAGATCCGTTCCTGTTATCTTCTAGACTATTTACATTTAGTGCAGTGCGTCCTGCTCACAGTGTTCAGCTAGATCCGTTCCTGCAATTTACATTTAGTGCAGTGCGTCCTGCTCACAGTGTTCAGCTAGATCCGTTCCTGTTATCTTCTAGACTATTTACATTTAGTGCAGTGCGTCCTGCTCACAGTGTTCAGCTAGATCCGTTCCTGCAATTTACATTTAGTGCAGTGCGTCCTGCTCACAGTGTTCAGCTAGATCCGTTCCTGCTATTTACATTTAGTGCAGTGCGTCCTGCTCACAGTGTTCAGCTAGATCCGTTCCTGCTATTTACATTTAGTGCAGTGCGTCCTGCTCACAGTGTTCAGCTAGATCCGTTCCTGCTATTTACATTTAGTGCAGTGCGTCCTGCTCACAGTGTTCAGCTAGATCCGTTCCTGTTAAATTCCTACTGACCGGCAGGCTTGTCTGGTTACAGTATATAAAGCTACCTGAAGAAAATTACAGGTGTTCTATTTGATCCTATTAGTACCACGGTCAGGCAGCTAGACTATTTACATTTAGTACAGTGCGTCCTGCTCACAGTGTTCAGCTAGATCCGTTCCTGTTATCTTCCTACTGACAGGCAGGCTTGTCTGGTTACAGTATATAAAGCTACCTGAAGAAAATTACAGGTGTTCTATTTGATCCTATTAGTACCACGGTCAGGCAGCTAGACTATTTACATTTAGTACAGTGCGTCCTGCTCACAGTGTACAGCTAGATCCGTTCCTGTTATCTTCCTACTGACAGGCAGGCTTGTCTGGTTACAGTATATAAAGCTACCTGAAGAAAATTACAGGTGTTCTATTTGATCCTATTAGTACCACGGTCAGGCAGCTAGACTATTTACATTTAGTACAGTGCGTCCTGCTCACAGTGTTCAGCTAGATCCGTTCCTGTTATCTTCCTACTGACAGGCAGGCTTGTCTGGTTACAGTATATAAAGCTACTTGAAGAAAATTACAGGTGTTCTATCCCAGCTTAGTGCAGCTACAGGCCATTAGTATGTCTGGAAGGCCAAGAAGGAGAGGCAGACAGTCACAAGCCAATAAGAGAGGGCAAGCAGGCTCTGTGTCTAGTGCTGGTCGTGGAGACGGTGCATCCTCATCAGCACGTGGCCATGGGACACGCTTGGCCTTTTTTTCGGCAGCTGGCCATGTTGAGCCGCAACATGCGGAAGACTTGGTCGAGTGGATGACCAAGCCGTCCTCATCCTCCTCATCCTCTCTCACCCATGCCCAGGGTGCTTTGTCTGGCAAAGCAGCGGCCTCTTCCCTCAGCTCAATGTCATCAGTGACTCCTTCCCTAGCTCCACCATGTCCTCATGAGGATTCCCTCGAACTGTTTGACCACAGTGTTGGGTACATGCTCCAGGAGGATGCCCAGCGTTTGGAAGGCTCTGATGACGATACTGAGCTCGATGAAGGCAGTAACATGAGCGCGGACAGAGGGGGTGCTCAAGAAGGACAGCAATCTGGCAGTCATGCTCCCCCTGCTGCAGCATACTGCCAGGTTTGCTCCAGTGATGAGGAGGGAGGGGATGATGAGGTCACTGACTCAACGTGGGTGCCTGATAGGAGAGAGGAGGAGGAGGAGGAGGAGGAGGAGGAGGAGGCGGCAGCACATCACCAACGAGGCAGGATGCCCTCCAGGGGCCAGCCTAAGGGCAGCACATTGACTGCATCACACCCCAAAGCTCCACATGTGCAGGGCGCTGCAGTCTCTGCGCGTTATTCAAAAAGTTCTTTGGTGTGGGCCTTTTTTGAGACGAGTGCATCAGATCGCACCGCTGCTATTTGCAACATATGTCTCAAGCGTATCTCGCGTGGCCAAAATATCTCCCGCTTGGGTACCACATGCTTGACCAGACATATGTTGACCTGCCATGCAGTTCGTTGGCAAGCGTATCTAAAAGACCCACACCAAAGAACAAAGAGGATCTCTCCTTGCTCCTCATCAGCTGAGATTTCCAACCCCACTAGACCTTCAGTCCTCTCTGAGACCTGCAGTGAGAGGAATGAAGGTGTAGAATTAGGTGTGTCACAGCCAAGTACTTGTGGGCAATCTGCTTTTGGTACACCGACGTCAGATTGTACCAGGCAAATTTCCCTGCCCCAGCTGCTGCACCGCCGAAAGAAGTTTGCTCCCAGCCATCCACATGCCCAGCGGTTGAATGCTAGCTTGGCAAAATTGCTAGCACTTCAACTGCTGCCTTTTCAGTTGGTAGACTCTGCCCCCTTCCGTGAGTTTGTGGAATGTGCGGTTCCTCAGTGGCAGGTACCCAAACGCCACTTTTTCTCACGGAAGGCGATTCCGGCTCTCTACCGGCATGTGGAAGGCAATGTCCATGCCTCGCTGGACAGGGCGGTCAGCGGTAAGGTGCATATTACCGCTGACTCATGGTCCAGCAGGCATGGACAGGGACGTTACCTAAGTTTCACGGCGCATTGGGTGACTCTGCTGGCAGCTGGGAAGGATGCAGGACAAGGTGCAGTAGTGTTGGAGGTTGTTCCGCCACCACGCCTCCAAAATGCTGATTGTGACACACCTCTCTCCTCCACCCCCTCCTCTTCTTCTTCCTCCATGGCCTCTTCCTCGGAACCAGCGGTGCTCCGTAGGCGTTCAAGGGGCTACGCAAGTACGCAGGCCAAAAGATGCCATGCGGTGCTTGAGCTGGTGTGCTTGGGGGACAGGAGTCACACTGGGGCAGAGGTTCTGTCAGCTCTGCAGGGGCAGGTTCAGAGGTGGTTGACGCCACGCCAACTTAAGGCAGGAATGGTGGTTTGCGACAATGGCACCAACCTCCTCTCTGCCCTCCGACAGGGACAAATGACCCATGTGCCCTGTTTGGCTCACGTCCTTAACTTGGTGGTGCAGCGGTTCTTGGGCAGGTACCCGGGCTTACAGGATGTCCTGAGGCAGGCCAGGAAAGTCTGTGTGCATTTCCGCCGGTCATATAATGCCAGTGCTCGGCTGACGGACCTCCAAAAGGAGTTTAACCTGCCCAAGAACCGCCTAATCTGTGACATGCCCACCAGGTGGAACTCAACGTTGGCCATGCTGCAGCGGCTGCACACGCAGCAGAGGGCCATCAATGAGTACCTGTGCGACTATGGCACCAGGACAGGGTCAGGGGAGCTTGGTTTTTTTTCCCCACGCCAGTGGGCCATGATCAGGGATGCATGCACTGTCCTGTCACCATTCGAGGAGGCCACGAGGATGGTGAGCAGTGACAGTGCATGCATCAGTGACACTGTCCCCCTTGTCCACCTGTTGGAGCACACGCTGCGTGGAATAATGGACAGGGCACTTGAGGCAGAACAGAGGCAGGAAGAGGAGGACTTCCTTAGCTCTCAAGGCCCCCTTTATCCAGACAGTGTTCCTGCGTGCCCGCCGATCACACAGGAAGAGGACGAGGAGGAAGAGGAGGAGGAGGAAGATTGTGTCAGTATGGAGGTGGAGCCTGGCACTCAGCATCAGCAGCAGTCTTTAAGGGATCAGTCCCAAGAAACACATGGACTTGTACGTGGCTGGGAGGAGG
This sequence comes from Aquarana catesbeiana, assembly GCF_042186555.1. NCBI lineage: Eukaryota > Metazoa > Chordata > Amphibia > Anura > Ranidae > Aquarana > Aquarana catesbeiana. Next base: position 162,080,002 of record NC_133327.1, on the reverse strand, counting down.
TGGTTGCGGACCATGTCGTTCTTAGTGACCCAGAGGACTCCGGACCGAATGCCTCAGCAAACCTACGCTGCATGGCCTCCCTGATCCTGCAAAGCCTGCGTAAGGATCCTCGTATTCGTGGTATCAAGGAGAAGGACCAATACTGGCTGGCAACCCTCCTTGATCCACGTTACAAGGGTAAGGTTGCGGACCTTATCTTGCCATCGCAGAGGGAGCAGAGGATGAAACATCTTCGGGAGGCCTTGCAGAAAGGTCTGTGCAACGCGTTCCCAGAGACTGGGAGGTTACAAACTCCTGTTTCTGGACAACGTGTTGCTGAGGCTTCGGTCAGTCAAAGAAGGAGCGGTGGAGAAGGTGGCCGTCTGACCGATGCGTTCAGACAATTTTTTGGTCCGCAGCCCCAAGGTATGATCGGTTCCAGCAACCATCGCCAGCGTCTGTTTTACATGGTGCAGGAATACCTAGGGGCAAGATCAGACTTGGACACCTTTCCCACCGAAAATCCTCTGGGTTACTGGGTCTTGAGGATGGATCACTGGCCAGAGCTTGCACAGTATGCAATTGAGCTACTGGCCTGTCCTGCATCCAGCGTTCTTTCGGAACGCACATTCAGTGCTGCTGGAGGCGTGGTAACCGATCACAGGGTGCGTCTGTCCACCGACTCGGTCGATCGGCTGACCTTCATAAAAATGAATGAGTCTTGGATCACCACCAGCTACCAAGCACCTGATGCTGATGTAACCGAATAATTTTTTTTTAAATCTCAGATCCCTTCAAAGACTGCCTATGCTGATGCTGAGTGACTATCCCTGAGTAATTATCCTCTTCCTCCTCAATCATCACGCTGATAGCTTGTAAGAACATTTTTGGTTCTGGGCGCCACCACCAGTGCCTAAGGCACAATTTTTCAGCCCCTGTTTAACAGGGGCGTGTAATTACAATTTTTGATGTAATACTTTGCAGCAGGGCTCGTTCCTGCATTCCAACTAGAGTGTCTGTGAGGGGTTGCAGTGTTGTGGCACCAGCACCAGTGCCTAGGGCCCAATTTTTCTGCCCCTGTCTAACAGGGGCGTGTAATTACAATTTTTGATGCAATACTTTGCAGCAGGGCTCGTTCCTGCGTTCCAACTAGAGTGTCTGTGAGGGGTTGCAGTGTTGTGGCACCAGAACCAGTGCCTAAGGCCCAATTTTTCTGCCCCTGTCTAACAGGGGCGTGTAATTACAATTTTTGAAGCAATAATTTGCAGCAGGGCTCGTTCCTGCGTTCCAACTAGAGTGTCTGTGAGGGGTTGCAGTGTTGTGGCACCAGCACCAGTGCCTAAGGCCTAATTTTTCAGCTCCTGTTCAACAGGGGCATGTAATTACAATTCTTGATCTAATATTTCACAGCAGGGCCCTGTGAGGGCTTACAGTGTTGTGGCCACAGCAACACCTAAGGCCCAAATTTCTGCTGAGTATATAGGGCAGGACCCTACTTTCAAACATCTAACTTACAAACGACTCCTACTTGCAAACGGAAGGAGACAACAGGAAGTGAGATGAAATCTACCCCTAGGAAGGGAAATTCTCTCCTGTAAGAGTTAATATGGGAAAACAATTTCTCCTTTCCACTGATGCTTTCCAATCCTTGTTCCACAAAAAAACCCAAATTTTCAAAAAACATTTTTCATTGGGACAAAAAAGTGAGGTGAAATCTTCTGAAGAGGAGGAAAGACAGCAAAACAAATGTCACAGGGGTGATAACCCTTCCCTATGTTTTCCAAAAAGCTTAGAAAAGATTTTTTGGCTGGAGCTAAACACGTTAAAAATGTTCAAAATTACAAACAGATTCTACTTAACAACAAACCTACAGTCCCTGTCTTGTTTGCACCGCCTGTATACTGCTGTTCAGAGTATATAGGGCCTGGTGGCCCCACACCTTTCCTTATTTTAATTTGGGTGCGGGGTTCCCCTTAATATCCATACAAGACCCAAAGGGCCTGGTAATGGACTGGGGGGTACCCATGCCGTTTGTCTCACTGATTTTCATCCATATTGCCATGACCCGACATGACATTAAACCCGCAAGCAGTTTTAAATGAGATTTTTTCCTTTAAAAATGACATTTGGTGCAGGGACTGTTCTAAACATGGGAAACACGCGTCACTTTACAGGCATACTATAGACACCCCCCAGGTACGATATTTAAAGGAATATTTCACTTTTTTTTTTTTACTTTAAGCATCATTAAAATCACTGCTCCCGAAAAAACGGCCGTTTTTAAAAGTTTTTTTTGCATTGATACATGTCCCCTGGGGTAGGACCCGGGTCCCCAAACCCTTTTTAGGACAATACCATGCAAATTAGCCTTTAAAATGAGCACTTTTGATTTCGAACGTTCGAGTCCCATAGACGTCAATGGGGTTCTAACGTTCGTGCGAACTTTCGGTCCGTTCGCGGGTTCTGGTGCGAACCGAACCGGGGGGTGTTCGGCTCATCCCTACTGGGGGTTATTTACTAAAGGAAAATCCACTTTGCACTGCAAGTGCACTTGAAAGTGCACTAAAAGTGCACTTGGAAGTAAAGTCGCTGTAGATCCGAGGAGGATATACAAGGGAAATAAAAAACAGCATTTTAGCTTGCACATGATTGGATGATAAAATCAGCAGAGCTTCCACTCATTTCAGATCTACCCCTTAGATTTAGAGCAACTGCTCTTCCAAGTGTACTATCAAGTGCACTTGCAGTGCAAAGTGGATTTGCCTTTCGTAAATAAGCCCCACTGTGTGTTTTGTGGCTTTTGGCAAAAAAATGAAAAATTACAATTCACATTAGTTAGGGCAGTGTTTCCCAACTCTCCTCTTCAAGATGCAAACCCAGGTCATGTTTTCTATACTTGTAGAATTTGGCACAGGTGATGTTCTCATTTTAAATGTTAGTAATTCACACGGTCATTTTCAGACTGAGGAAAAGACAGATAACAGGGCCTGGTGATGCACCCAGAGGAGTGGAGTGGAGAAACACTGAGTTCGGATACTAAACTTGCTCATTTAAAAGTCAGAAAAACATGGTAAATATTCAAAGTGCAAACAGGAGGCAACAAGTGGAACAAGAAACTTCCGAACGGGCAAGAAGAAATTAGAATTTGGCAAGCATGTCTACAAAATCTTTGATTCTTCGCTGTAAAGCAGTGGCAGCATCCTTTATTTGCTCCAGCTCCTTCAAACAATGCACCATATCTGCACTCATTCTGCCAATTGTGCATTATGGAAGATCATGACCTAGTAAGAAGACAAAAAAGGATTAAGGGAATGATGGTCAAGTGGCTGAGAACCTACATAGTGAGTTATGGGCAAGTTACTAGTCAAATTCAGGAAATACTTACCTACCCAGTCTATTGTTGCTTGAAACCTGCTTGCCCTTCAGACACCTACACTACTAGGAATGTACACACTGCAACTACTCAGTAATCTTGGCCCTGGTGCCTGGGTCTCCAAAACTTGGGTACCTAACAAAAATGACATTTCCTTCCACCTCTTCCTTCTCCATGCTAATGTTAAGGCACTACATACTTTGCTAATGTGTGGAGTGGGTGTTTTGTTTGTTCAGCTAAACACTCAATATGTAAACACATTTGAAGCCAGATTCCAAGAATAATTACTTGCGCAAACAAGAGGCTCCCGAATACTTGCTTCCTCTTCGGGGGCGCTTTGGCCTGAAGTGCAACTTGCATCAGGGAATTTGACATCCACAATGGACAGGTCTGTGCTGGGTCCTGGAGTCAGATCCCATACTTCCAAACCCACATCCTGGGTGAGATGACCACACTCACTTTCCTCTAAAAAGCAACAATACACCATTCATTAAAACTAGTTTCTAGCATCCATTTTTCTACATTAGTTGACCAACCTTGCACTTGGTCTGATGACAATGTTTGTTCCTGACTAGTGGATTCCACCATGCTGCACTGTGTTTTTTTACAGTGAAAAATGCATTGAAAAGGGAAGGTGATTGATGTAATTTTACAGATGGCAAACACTGGACAAGTGCCAACATTGAAAAAGTCCTGCAGTTACCACCCACCCCTCTTGTCTCCTATGGGATAGGGGATATATGATGATCATTCTAGCAGGCATGACTCTGTGTGACTGTGATCCCTGGGGCCTCTCTTCTAGCCATGTCTACACTGGCAATACTGCATTAATGGGCACTGATGAGCCAGGCAGCAACCAGAAAGTGTTCTTTCCCCTTAAGTTCTGCCCTAAGCCCATGGCCTTTGGCCCACCTAGAATCCCCCCTGTCGTTGGCTAAATGAGTGTGTTTGAAGTTGTCACTTATGTTATTGGTGTGAAGATGGCCTTGTTGCCTCCCCTGTTGGGGCCCGAGTGAGGGTAGCCTCCCTTCGCCCCTTCTGGTGGCTTGGCTGTTGCCTCATTTTTTTGTTGCCTCCCTGTTGAAAGAAAAGAAAAAAATTAGGTACAAAAATAACGAAAAGTACAAAAACAGAACCAAATAAGAAGAGTCGAGACTACTCAAATAAAATTTTGAGAAAGGCAGCATTGGAGAAACTGCTTGAGTTGGTGAAGCCAGTCAACTATGGAAAGACAAAAATCTCAAACCTGAGGAGTACATTTAAAAGGGAGCACAACAAGGTAATGGATTCACAGAGATCTGTAGCATCGGCAGATGACATATATGTCCCCAGGCTGTGGTATTACCACAGCCTGCGGTTTTTGTCAGACCAGGCAGAACCCAGGCCATCACTGTCTACACTACCTTTGACGTCTGCTGAGGCCACAGCTCAAGAGGTCCACCCAGGTTCTGCTGTACAGGATGAAGATGTGGAGGAGCCCAGCTTGACCCAGGTATAGTATTGTTGAACATATTTATATACAAAAATACAATGATGATAACTATACGTTATTGTTAAAATATTTCTGCCTTAACAAAGTGGTTTCCATATCAATAGACAGTAGTGACCAAAAATGAATTGTACAAGAATTAAAAATGCTGGGGTCAGAATGATAGTCTTTTCTATTTGTCCACATTCAATTTGCAACAGTGAGGAGATCAAAATTGTGTGTGATTGATGACCAAACCCTAAAAAAAGATTCTAATTATGTCCCATTTTCATACACAGGAAAGTGTCAGTCAGGAGAAGCCCATGGCCAACAGCCAGACCGAGTCCCAGATCCCTCCCCAATGCCCTCCTGCTAAAAGGGCCAGGAAGAGAAGGAATCTGGATGAGGCCACAGCTGCCTTCCTCAGCCAGGCCACTACTGCCCTCAGGACAGAGCCAGATGAGGCTGAGGGATGTGCTGTGGTGACTGCCAATAAATTAAGGCAGATGGATGGTGAGCAAAGGAGCAGGTGTGAGGAACTAATCCTCCAGCTCCTCAACAAGGGGGTGAGAGCCAAATTAAAGAAAACACATACCCGTGTGATTTTGTGGCTCCACATCCACACATCCACCACCTCAACAGCCACCCCCCCACCATAGCCACCCCACCCACCACAGCAGCACGGCAGGCAGTGGCAGTACCAGCCACAAGACCCCCAACAAGGACGCTGGACTGGGGATTTTCAGCCTTTCACAAATTACTAATTTCCTTTTTTTTTTCCTTGGAATAATGATTTTTTATTTATTTCAATGCACAATAAAAAAAAATGTATAGAATAATACTTGGCTGTGTGTTTTACTTCAAATGGCAGTTTGGGAGTAGGTAGTTACATTTAAAAAATACAAGGTAAAATTAACAAGGGACACCAACATAGTTGTATCTTTGATCTTAAAAACTAGGGGATAATGGTGTTGTAGTAACTTGCCCAAAAAAACAACAAAAAAACAAACATAATAATATTATTCTTGATATCACTAGAAAATAAAAGCCTTTTTTTGTAAAATCTTTATTTAGCAACATTTGTAGTAAAAGGCTACACACAACGAAGACTTATAGTACAAAACACATAAGAATTATACATTGATACAGGTTATTGCAGATGACCAGTCCATGTACAAAATAATAGCACAATTAGTAGCTATTAGTCCTCATGATAAATTTGGAATGACCATGGGGAAAGAGTTCAGTCAGGTGACTGACCCAGCCCCCCTTAGGTGCTAACTGTTCAAGAGGGCAGGGAGACGCTGACCCCCGCCAGCAATCCGGGCAGAGGGGGGGCAATATGCCTCCATCAACCTCGCCCAGATCACCATACCAGCAGGGAGCATCCTCCCCCAGCCCACTAGCCCAGGAGGGAAAACACGTAGTCACTTTCCCCAAAAAGAAAGGGGGAGGGGGATCTCCGTTTTCTAAGCTAATTGTTGCAATCTTAAGTCTGCACATTGTAGCAAGTAAATATTATGTTATAACCTGAAATCCATGAATCATGTGGTAGTAAAAGAACCAAAACCAGTAAAAGGAGAAAAGAGGAGAAGAAATAAACAATAAGAGAGGGAATAAGGGAGGAGGGGGAGGAAAAGTAGGGAGTAGGTAAGGGTAACGGAGGAGCATAACTTATGATCTGGAGAAGTCATGTAGATCCGCACCAGGCGAGTTCCGATCAGAACAATCCCCCCTCTAAACAAGTAGGGGTGAGGGATGTCATTCATTGAGCACCGTTACTTTTGTCTAAACGGGATCTTAGGGATGGCTCTGCCAGTTCTAATAGATCCAAGTCTAGGCTAGTGGATTCCTGATCGGGGTCGGATATATAATCTTTCCATGGGCCCCATATGTAGTTAAAACACTCAAGTTTGCCCTTACAGGTCGCTATCCAGTGTTCAGCCTCTCTAATATCATTCACCTTTTGGATCCAATCAGCCCTGGAAGGGATCTTGGGTTGCTTCCAGTAAATTGGGAGGAGGTGTCTAGCCGCATTTAGGAGATGCGGCACGACACTTTTTTTGTATCTACTTATCGGCATCTGCGGAACAAGCAGGAGGAAGTGGGCTGGAGACAAGGGTATATCTAGATCTAGGATTTCCCTTATTGGGGCTTTAATGTCAGCCCAATATGGCTGGATCAGAGGGCACTCCAACCAAATATGAAGGAGCGTTCCCCTGAGACCATACTTCCTCCAACATGTTTCTTGGGTTTTAGATTCTATAGAGCTCGAGTGGGTGAGCTAGTAAAGATGAGTCAGTTGGGTTGTGGTAAAATCTAGCTTTAAGTCCCTTTCCCATGCCCTTATATAAGTTGGCCTGAGGTTGTCAGTACTGGAACTTAGTAGACAGTACATCTCCGAGATCATGTGGGGGATCGGGTCTTCTACAAAAACTGTTCAAAAGGTGTAAGAGAGGAGGAGTCTCTTATAGCCTTCCCATGTATTTCAAAAAAGTGATGGAGCTGTCTATACCTCCAGAAATTCATTTTAGATCCCCCGTGTCTAGTCTGTAGGGATTCAAAGTTCATTAGTTTACCATTGTGCATTAATTTTCCACAACTGGCGTTACCATCATCCAGCCAGGGTCTAAAGAAGGCCATTTGTTCACCTGGCGGGAACCAAAGGAACCCTCCTAATGGAGCCAGCGGGGACATGGGGGGAGACAACCCAAAAATCGAGTTTCTCCTGTCCCATGTAGAAAGTGTGTGTATCATCAAAGGGGAAGTGGTATCCGACAACTCTCTATATTCACGGGGTAGCCAAGGTGCATAAGCTACATTCCTGCCCACTAGCCATTTTTCTAATGAGACCCAAAGCTTGGATTGGGTGTGGAAACGCCAGTTGAGGATTCTCTGGAGTGTGATGGCTCTATGGTATATCAGGATATCAGGGATCCTTAGGCCTCCTGTGAGTTTTGAGCGCTTCAGTACTTTTAGAGCTGTTCTGGATTTCTGTGCATTCCACACAAACCCAGATATTATACTATTAATCGGAGAAAAGAAGGTGTGCGGTAGGGGTATGGGAATCATTTGTAAAAAAAAAAGTATTCGGGGTAGAATGTTCATTTTTATTATGTTAATGCGACCTATCCATGTAAATGCAGTCTTGGTCCATTGGGAGAGATCTTTCTTAATTGCGTGAAGTAAGGGGGGGAAGTTAGTGGTATAGAGGGTATCGAAACGGTCTGTTAATTGTATACCTAAGTATCTAATGGAAGACTTGGCCCAGGTGAAGGGGAAGGCAACCTGTAGATTACTCATCAGAGAGGGAGGCAGATGGACAGGTAAAATTTCTGACTTGGAGAAATTTATCTTAAAGTTTGAAAGCAACCGAATGTCTTTAGTTCTTTCATCAGGACTGGCAGCAAGATCAGGGGTTCTGTGAGATGAAATAGAATGTCGTCTGCATATGCTGACAGTTTGTGTTCAGTGTTTCCCACCTTTAAGCCCTTTATGTCCGTATTTGCTCTGACCGTACATAGTAGCGGCTCAAGAACAAGAGCAAAGAGGAGGGGGGAAAGGGGGCACCCCTGTCTCGTGCCAGGAACTGGGAGGAGAGCACTCCATTCACTTTAACCTGTGCACAAGGACTGGAGTACAGTGCTAAAATAGAGGTCAGCATGCGCTTTTTAAGTCCTAGAACCTCCAATACCATTTTTAAGTACGACCAGTCGACCCGGTCGAAGGCCTTTTCGGCGTCGGTGGAGAGAATTATGTAAGGTTTTGGGTCAGGACCCGTATGAGCCCAGTGGATTAGTTGAATGGCTCTGATTGAGTTGTCTCTCGCCTCCCTCCCCATGATAAACCCAGTTTGGTCCGGGTGAATAATATTGAGCATAAGGCCTCCAAGCCTGTTTGCTAACACCTTTGCCAAGATCTTAACGTCAATGTTAAGAAGGGAGATGGGCCGGTAGATTTGAGGAATCATCGGATCTTTACCTTCTTTAGGCAGCACTGTGATATGTGCCAGAAGTGCTCCGGGGGGATAGGGGTCCCCTCAGCAATGGAATTGAAATAATTGCACATGTGGGTGACTAGAAGGGGTAGGAAAATTTTGTAATATGTCCTGGTATAGCCATCCGGTCCTGGGCTCTTTCCCTTAGGTAAAGACTTCACTACCACCTCAATCTCAGTAGGAGAGATCGGCAGTTCAAGGTCCGTACACTGGTCGACATTCAAAGGAGGGACACCGGCCGAAGTTAAGTAGTCCTTAATGGCAGAAGACCTGCATATCTGAGTGTCTAGGGCAGTGATGGCGAACCTTGGCACCCCAGATGTTTTGGAACTACATTTCCCATGATGCTCATGCACTCTGCAGTGTAGTTGAGCATCATGGGAAATGTAGTTCCATAACATCTGGGGTGCCAAGGTTCGCCATCACTGGTCTAGTGAATAGTCAGTAGTCAAGTTATAGAGTTGTGCGTAATAGTCTTGAAACCCTGAGGGAATTTCAGAGGACCGAACCGAGACGTCGCCCGGTGGGGAGCGAAGTATTTGTACGTAAGTCTGTGCATGTTTTTTACGGAGGGCTCTTGCAAGCATACGACCACATTTGTTGCCATGTTCGTAATATTTGTGTGACAAATGTCTGGCCTGCTTGCGTGATTGCCGATCCAATAAGCGTAATAGCAGGTTTCTCAGATCAGTTAACCTCTGCAACGCCCCAGGGTCTCCGTTTTGTTTGTGCTTCAGTTACGCTTTCTGAAGCGCGGACAATACTCTGGTAAAATCTGCCTGATGCATCTTTTTAAGTTTGGCCCCCAAAGATATGAGCTCACCTCTGACTACAGCTTTATGGCCCTCCCACACCATGCCCATACTAAGGTCATCTGTGACATTTTCTCTGAAATAATTTGTAATGACCTATGACACTTTGGCAGCCCCTGCCACATTGCCCAACAGATTTTCATTCAACCTCCACGTCCAGGTCCCACGAGAGCCCGATGGGAGTGTCAGAGTCACCTCCACTGGGGCATGATCAGATTATGTAATATTTCCGATTGACGCGGACTGCAGGAGCTCCAGTGTGGGGCGATCGACATATATATGATCTATGCTGGTATAAACATCATGGACCATTGAGTAATAGCTAAAGTCCTTCCCCATAGGATGGAGAGTTCTCCAGCTATCAAGAAGTAGATGAGAATGAAGGGACTTACGAAAGTGTTTAAGGAAGGCGTAGGAGTGTGAGTGACTGGTGTTGGAGGTGTCCAATGAAGGGTCAGGGCTAACATTAAAGTCTCCTCCAAGGATAACATATCCCTCTTTAAACCCTGTCAATAGCTCAAGAGTATTATCCAAAAAAGAGATTTGGTTGGAGTTAGGCGCATAGATCAAGGCGAGTGTGTAACTGTGTCCCGCTATGGTACCTTTCAGGAAAATGTATCGGCCTTGTGGATCTATTTTACTGTCTATAAGCTGGAAAGGGCAAGTCTTATGGATCGCAATCGTGGTGCCCTTAGATTTAGAGGTAGGGGAGGTACTGTGGAACCATTGATTAAATAAATGGGTAGGAAGTCTAGGCAAGGAATTGTGGGTAAAGTGGGTCTCCTGTAAGAAAACTATTTGGGCCTTAAATTTCTTAAGTTCCCACCTTTATTTATGTCTTTTCCCAGGGGAGCAAAGGCCTCTTATATTATAAGATAGTACCTTAAGAGTAGACATAAGGGGTCAGATGTCTGTAGAGATGTCGAATGTTCAAACTCGCCCGTAGCAAGATCTCCAGCGATGAAATGCTCCTAGAAATGGAGGGGTGAGAAGGGAGGGGGAAGAGGGAAAGAGAAAAACAAGTAGGGAAAAAACACAGAGAGATCACTGTTAAAGTGAACCAAAAACAACAACATAAAAGTAACAGTGTTAATAGATAAAACAACTGTATATGGGGTGTGAGGTCCACCCCAAGAAAGACCCCAAACTAGTGTCCCAGTAAGGGACAATACCCAATAAAGGGTGGCCTACGTGGGGAAACGTGAGCCTACGCATGGGGGGGAGACAGGGAGTACCCTCTCCATCCACTGCATCTTATATGGTGTAAAATTTTAGATAGGGGGAAGTAAACTGGGGAAAAAAGGGAAAAAGAACACAACACAAAGCCAACCCTTAACCGGGGCCATAGTGGAGAGAGTATGGAGGTTCATCCATATCTCAGGCTGGGTCTGTCAAGTGCCATAAAAGGGGGAGTTGGGGGTGATAATGAGAGTAACACAAAGGGACCGGGATTCTAATTAGGGTGGTCTCAAAGTTCAGACTTAAGTGTCTCATCTCTTAAGGCATAGTTGAAAAGATGGAAGAGTGGGGGCGTGGCCTGGAGCCGATCCAAGATGGACGTGTGAGACAAGAGCTCCCGCTCCACAAGGTCCTTCTACATTAGCGGTGCACAGCTGAACAGAACTTTCTCCTTTACAAAGCTACCGGGACATGGTGAGGACGCAGAGGAGCATGTCAGCGACCCGCTCCCACTCTCAGAGGACTCAGTTAAGTGCTCAGATCCCCGAGATCTTCCGCTCACGGCCCAGGGAAAGAGTACAGGCCTCACAATCCACCGCCGCTCGTACTTCCCGTTCCCCCAGCTACAGCCCACGGCGCGCTGGAGTTCACATGGCGGCCGCAATAGACACAGAGCAGGGACCCCCACCAACCCCTCCTGCTCTTAACCTGGATGACTTACACAGTGTAGCTGCAGATATTAAATGTACACTGCAGGCAGCTATTTCAGACTTAAGATCAGACATTCAGGCAATGGCATTGAGAGTAGATGACATAGAGTCAACACAGGCCCGCCATGATGTCTCCCTCTGCCAAGTACAACAAGTCACATGCCATCCATCTCAGGGAGATTAATCGCCATATGGAAGACCTAGACAATAGGGGGAGAAGATGCAACTTTAGAGTAAGGGGTGTCCCGGAAGCCATAGACCCCAGTCGTCTTTCTCAAACAGTTGCTGACATCTTTAACAATCTTCTAGAAAGGCCCCCTGGTACCCTGATTTCATTCGAACGCATCCACAGAGCATTTCGCTCGAGAGGCAGAGACACAGACCCCCCCAGAGACACAGTCTGCTGTCTCTCTGAGTTTCCCCTAAAAGAAGAAATTCTTCGAAAAGCCAGGGGTCGCAACCAAATACTCTTTCAGGGCACAGAAATTAAAATCTACCAAGATCTCTCTAATATCACACTCCAACGCAGAAGGGAACTAAAGCCCTTGCTGGAAGCATTAAGGGCCAGATCAATTCTATATCGCTGGAAATTCCCATTTTGTTTATCTGCGACTCATCAAGGTCGCACTGCGAACCTTAGAGTACCAGAAGATCTAGAGAATTTCTTCAGCACCATGGACATCCCATTTGTAGATGTTCCAGATTGGTACAGCGACTTTCGCCTACCTCCCCTCAACAGAGCCTTATCCATGGAAGGAATAGATGAAGCAGGCAATTTCACTTTGGGTCGCCGCCGCCCACACTACTTTCCTTCTCGTACAAATGCGAGATCCTCAGAAATGCCTCGTAATGGCAGCCCAACTGCTTCACCAGCCCACCGTAGGGCACGTCTTACCTAATCAGGGAGATACCTAAAGCTCATACCTGCAGTACAACATAAACATGACACCAAGTATACCCCTCGCTAACCTGAGACTTACTGCTCTTACACAAACAACATATATATTTTACTCTTTCCTAAAATCCAATTGATGGAACATTGCGCTCATATATCCCCCATGAGGAAACAAGGACCCGGATACCACTAACTAGAACTTTCACAGCTTTAACAATCTTTTCCTTGATTTCATTACATTCAGGCCACCAAACAGATCATCCAATAACTATTGGACCTTATGTTACTGCCGCCTAATGGATAACCCCCCTACTTTTCTGGATCAGACATGATGTTGTCATACCCTGGATACTAGGAAAATGATATCACAACCAGAAAATGATTACCAGTGTTTCAAACTTTCTTCAATCACACTTAATATACGAAGCTACAAAAAAACTTGTTCTCCCCAAGCAAAAAGTCCAGCAAGGAGTCAGGCCTTCAAGCTTTATACTAGACTGATACAGATAAGTTGATCGGAGGACCCGATTCCAGAAGACAACCAGAAGACAGCCGCTAAACTTATTTTTGTCGCTTATAACCAGCTGTACACGTGCTTCACTACAACCCTTATTCTTCCTTCTCCCCCCCTTCCCCCCTCCTCCCTTAACCCCTCTCTTTTCTCCAAATCCCTTTTCCCACTCCCACCCTCTCACCTCTCACCTACCCCTCCCTCCCCATTATAGGCTGAAATCATGATAGAGATATAAGGTTGTTATAGTTTTATTAACTATTTTTGGTTTTACTTCTCTTTTCTATTATAGTTGGTATTACTTTACCTGTAATACCTAATTGTTACACTGCTGTCCGAATAGGGTGAAACCCAGGAGGTCCACGCAAAGGTAAAGGTTCCACTTTATTTCAAATCCACATAAGACTGCCTCTCCACAGTAAGCAATGACAATTTCTCACACAATGCCTTCCCTATAGTAAGGCTTTGGCGTAATACACACATGTGTAATCACTATTTGGGGAAACTGCCCCAACTAATGGGCCTGGAGATTTACGTGCCCCCTCGGACAATACAAACAGTGACCCAAGGGTCCCTCTCTGCAGCATTATCTACCCTAGTATCACCACAGTTGGAATGTTTATAATGGTTACGGTTTCATGTTTTAACCAGTTGCTATATTTAGATAAATTTTACAGCTACAAGTTAACGAGTTGCATATTAACCAGGATGGCTTTCTTAAAGTATTAAAGTGTTAATTACACAGTTAGCTGACTAATTAGCTTATATACTGTGTATGACCAATTAGGTCTAGGTTTACATATACTACCTTTCAAATATACATACTGTACTAAAACTAAATCCAGACAGATCTTCCCCTTTGCAATTTTCTCGGACTCCTCCTCAGGTCCAATCAATTACAAACCAATAATCTGCTGCCAAATCGGAGGACCAGAAGAGAGGAGAAAAATTTTTCTTGTCTTTGTTGGTCCTCTGATAATCAACAGGATGCACTAAACTTACTTTTCTATTGACCTCGTGGAGACGTTCACCTTGTTCCACTAGTTGAACGACTCCTACCACTACTCCATACAGCGGTCTCTATCATGACCGTTGACACTTACCGGTTCTCCCCTCTAATATTTTGAGTGGACTTGTACATACACCTCCACATCCGGTTACATACCCTCCTACGCACCCTCTCTTTCCCCCCTTTTTTTTTCTCTTTCCTTTTGGGTCCTCTCCGGCTTCCCATTCCCAGAAATTCTCCCAACACTTCCTAGCTCCTCCTCTATCATTACTATGATGTCCTTGAAGCCCAAAATGTCAGATATATCATTGAAACTACTGTCCCTTAATGCAAAAGGTCTCAACACTCCGGAGAAACGCTCCCAAGTACTGACGGCCATGAGGACAATGAAGGCAGACGTAATATACCTTCAGGAGACCCACTTCCGCACTAACGCAACTCCAAAATTCTCTAATCACTCCTTTCCCCACAGTTTTCACGCCACCTCTCCAATTTCGAAATCCAAAGGGGTTTCCATACTTCTGTCCAAAAATGTGCCAATCAAAATTACAGATTCTCTAATTGACGAACAGGGCAGATACATCTTTCTCAAGGGCACCTTTAGGAACACTCCAATCACGCTTGCGAATATTTACAGCCCCAATTCGGCCCAGGTTCCGTTCTTCCGCAAAATTACCCACCTTCTTTCTACTTTCCAAGTAGGAATTCTGATATTAGGGGGAGACTTTAATGTTCCACTCGACCCTCTAATAGACACCTCCCCAGGCACATCCCACTTACCTTACAAAGCGATCAAACAAATTAGATGGTGCCTCCAAGAGCTACTACTTCACGACACCTGGTGCACCCTACACCCAAAAGATAAAGATTATACCTTTTTTTCGACCCCCCATAATAAGTACTCCCGTCTAGATTATTTCTTTCTCACACAACAAGACCTACCAACACTAAAGGCTGCATCCATTGAATCAATGACATTATCCGACCATCATCCCATTTCGCTCACTCTTGTTTTCCCAGAAAAGACCACCTACACTCCCATCTGGAGACTAGATCCATCTATTCTAACAGACAAAATAAATGAAATAGAAATTCACACATGCTTAACCAACTACTTTAAAGAAAAGAACACCCCAGACACCATCAAATTGACACAGTGGGAAGCTCATAAATGTGTAATAAGAGGTAAACTGATTTCCATTGCAGTGGCAATAAAAAAAGAAAGGAAAAGGGTACTGTCAGACCTTTTCTCCAAACTTAAACTACTAGAAGCCTCTCACAAAAAGGACCTAGCTCAGAGAACACATCTAGACTTAATAGAAACACACACGCAAATACAGGAAGAGCTAGGACATAAACTTAAGAAGAAATTTGCACTATCTCAGAAACGTTTTTATGAATTCGGAAACAAATGTAGCCACCTTCTCGCTCAAGCCCTCCGTACAAAAAGAACCAATAACACAGTACATCGACTATGTTCGCCCACAGGTTCAGCAATCACAAAAAATCATGAAATAGCGAAAGAGTTTGAGAGCTATTACACATCTTTATACTCCCTAAACACGACAAATTCTCTGCCTACACACCCGTCCAAAAGACACAACGAAATTAAAGCTTTTTTAGAGCAATTCTCCCCAGATGAAATTCCGGACGAAATTTCTACATCCCTAGAATCCCCAATCACCCCAGAAGAATGGGAACAAGCAATCAAACAACTGAAACCTGGCAAGAGTTCAGGCCCAGATGGCATCTCTGCAGTCTACTACAAGACATTTGCAGATATACTTAAAAGCCCCTTTCTTAACGCGTTCAATACACTATCTCCTACTAATCCACTTACAAAAACAATGCTAGAAGCCCATATCTCGGTCATCCCCAAAGAAGGTAAGGACCCCACACATACAGGAAATTACAGACCTATTTCGCTACTGAATGTAGACATCAAAATATTCTCCAAAATATTGGCAAATAGACTAACTCCCCTCCTCCCCTCTCTTGTGTCCACAGATCAAGCAGGTTTTGTCATAGGTAGAGAGGCTAGAGACAACACAGTCAAAGCAATCAACCTACATCACATAATCACTCATACCAATCAAAAAGGATTTTTTCTATCTCTAGATGCCGAGAAGGCATTCGACAGAGTGGCATGGGACTACATGGCAGCAGTCTTACAAGCTATAGGTATTGGACCTTACTTCTCTGGTTTGATCCTGTCCCTGTACACGAACCCTACAGCTAAGGTAAGGGTCAATAACACTCTGTCGAATGCCTTCCACATACGTAACAGGATGAGACAAGGCTGCCCCCTGTCCCCTATTCTTTTTGTTCTCACCCTTGAACCCCTCCTCCGAAAGTTAAAACTCAGTCCAGACATCCATGGTATAAACACACCCAATAAGGAATACAAGTATGCCACCTTTGCGGATGATATATTATTGTTCCTGTCACAACCTTTGATTACCTTACCTGTCCTACTCTCAGAATTCAAACAATTTCAATTATTATCCAACCTTAAAATAAATTTCGCAAAATCATTCGCACTCAACATCTCCCTATCTCACCAGATAGTAGACCAATGCAAAAAAAATTTTCCCTTTCACTGGAGACAAGATTCGATTACCTACTTAGGAATACAACTTCCCTCTAAACTTTCAGACCTATATACAAGAAATTATACACCCATTTTGAACAAGTTGATTTCAGACTTCAAACTTTGGAATAACCCATCCTTCTCATGGTTCAGCAGAGCTGCGATACTAAAGATGAATGCCTTACCAAGATTGCTATACATCCTTCAAACAATTCCCATCTTAATTCCCCAAACGTTCTTCAAAACATATCAATCAGCATGCTCCAGATTCCTATGGGGGCCACGTAAACCCAGAATTAGCTTTAAACAACTCACCAAACCAAAACACCTAGGAGGCATAGGTTTTCTGAATATTCTCAACTACTATAATGCAACCCATCTTACTAGAATAGTAGATTGGAATATTCATTCACGTCACAAAGACTGGGTTGCCTTGGAAGCATCCCTCACAACACTACCTCTAGCCTCCCTGCCTTGGCTGAACATACAGCATATCCCTGTGACATTATTCTCCCATCCTTTAATAGGACCCACTCTTAAATGCATTAATAAAGTTTGCTCCCAAGTGAATATATCCTCTGTTCCAAGCCCACTAACTCCTGTGAAACTCAACCCAGATTTTCCTCCAGGAATGCATATTCGCTTCCTTTCCGATAACTTCCCACAAGATAACATAAAGGCACACCAATTCTTCCATCAAGGGAAAATCCTTACTGCCTCCCAAATCTCTGCCCAATCAGGAAAACCACCTATTTCTCCCTGGACATACATTTTACTTGCCTATTACCTACAATCAAAAGACAAACAATCTGCTTGTTCGAGACCACTTACCCCTTTTGAAACACTGTGTAATCAAGTAAGCGCCCAATCCCACCTTATCTCTATAACTCACAATCTCCTTTTCACAAACATGCAGACTAACCAGAACATAGCTTGTCAAAAATGGGAAAAAGACCTCTCTATCTCACCCTCAGCAATTCAATGGGAACAATCATTCCTCAACATACATAAAGGGTCAAGAAACGTTACTACAAAGAAAATGGTTTCAAAATTCTCTCCCGGTGGTACCGTACTCCCACCCTACTACACAAAATTTACCCTGACACATCTGCAAATTGCTGGAGATGCCACGCAGATGAGGGAACTCTACTGCACATTTGGCGGTCTTGCCCCTATATACAAACGTACTAGAGGATACATAGAATCACTTCACAAGTCACATCTTATGATCTGGAATTCTCCCCAGCCCAATTCCTGCTTCATCTCTCCCCCTTACCACATAAAACATACCACAAATCACTTGCAATGCTCATGATAAATGCAGCGAAACAATGCATCCCCCTATACTGGAACTCTCCACATATACCCACTTTAAGAGAATGGTTCGCAAAAACCTGGAAAATATCAGAAATGGAAGAACTAATTCATATTGCTCAAGAAAACCCTTCTAAATTCACCAAAAATTGGAGTTGTTGGCTCCACTTTCAGTCGTCATCTGAATATAGTAAACTCAATAACCCGTCGAAATAATAAATATTACTCACACACCTGAAACATTATACCTTAGATTTAATTTACTAAGCCCTTTTTCAAAATAGTTTTTTACTACCCATCATATTGGCTCTTTTGAAATATACAACTCCCAAACATGTCCTCAAAATACCCTAACAAAAATGAAGATGGAAGCCGGAGAGGACCTTGAACACACTGCCCTCCCCTCCTCCCCCCCCCATAACTTATCCAGGCCCTTCCAATCTTCCCCTTTCCCCCTTTTTATTTTATTCCCCCTCTCTCTTCTCATTTACCTCATCCCACATCACTCTCGAGATATCTAACGCAAATAAACACCCATTTTTTCAAAAGTAAACATTCGGTCACTTCTTTCACTATGCAACATTCTAATTAAGATCAGACCAGCCGTGATCACTGTATTCATTACACATATATATCACAGAAGGATGAGGCCAGATAATAGGCAAAAATAGAGGGTGCCGTCTCTCTCCTCCGGACACAGTTTGAACCCATTTGGGGTGTTCGGGGCTGACAGAAGGCACTCAGAGCTTTATCCATTAAACCCACACGGGTATCTCACTGTTGAATCTCATCTCAAAGAAATACGTTTTATTTTGTCATACGTTCCTCTTCAATGAACCTCACACGAATATATATAACTGTATGACAATGTTTATTATCTATATTTGTACTCTGTTAAAATTTAATAAAAAAGTTGGAAAAGATGGAAGAGTGACACAGTGTGAGGGTATGAGCTCTTCGTGGCAAATAAGGATCATGAAGTTCTGGCCACATCCCGTGCAAAGTCTGCAAAGTTCCTTTGATTGAGGACTGGAAGTAACAGGTGAGCCACCAAAGAGGAATCCGAGCTCCATTTAGGGCAAGTCCAAAGATCAGGCTCAGGGGTCACATCTCCATTATCTGGCTTAAACATAAAATAGAAAAGGGTGAGGGAAGAATGAAAAAATGTAAGTGCAGGATCCCTTCAGCTCAAGTAAGGGGAGAGGCAAAGGACAACGAGTCCTGGAATGACACATGCTCAATCCCGTGTGGTGGAAGGGCCCACCAGGGGGTCTCGACTCGGATGCTCTCTGTCCCTCTTGCAATTCTTACGTGTAACCGTTGTCCACTGAGATACTTGATTTGTTGTAGCCGTATTAGTGCAATTGTGACAGAGAAAATTGAGTACTGTCCGTGATACTTTTTATATTTGCACTAACATACAATTTTTCAGGACAAGCTTTCGGGGTATGTCCCCTTCTTCAAGGTCCAAGCAGTACTGATTCACACATTTTTAAGCAGAATGTTAAAGAAAAAAAGGAAAAAAAAAAAAAAAAAGAAAACAAAACACATACAAATCAATGGTAATAAAGATAGCAGCAGAGTTAGTGAGATAAGACAGAGGGAGAGCTAGGAGGGAATGCAAGGGGGGGAAATACTAATCACAGAGCGGTCGTAAAACTTTAGCATAATGTGTAAGGAAACCAATGTCTAAATTCAGGCCATTATTCTTTGTGTCAAAAAGAAGTATCATTCTTAGTTCAAACGTTTTCCTTTCCTGGATAGTTCTGAAATTCCCTTTAAGAACTAAGACATTGAGGTCTTCTATAGTGTGGTCCGATTATGAGAAATGATGTCCCACAGGTGTGCATAAACTGTCTTCTTTATGTACTTTGATGGTATGTCTGTGCAAATTCATCCTCACTTGCAACTTCTGTCCTGTTTCACCAACATAAGATCCTTTGCTGCACCTTTTGCATTGGATGAGGTACACAACATTACTTGAGGTACAGCTGTAAGATCCCATGATATAGAAGGTCCCATTTGTGTGTGTAACACTTTTGGATAGATTTATCTGGTTGCATAGTTTGCAGCGTTTTTTATTGCAGGGTTTGCAACCATTATTTTTGACTTCATAATCAGAGTGAAGTTTCCTGCTGATTAGTTTGTGTCTGAGGTTGGGTGGTTGTCTGAAAGCCAATAATGGGGGTTGTTGGAATATTCCTTTCAGAGTTTCATCCTCTGTTATAATGGGTTGTAAATCTTTAATTATCTTTTTGATCCCTTCAAGTGCTGGGTTGTATGTGGTGACTAGAGGTACTCGGTTATTTGTTTTTTTCTCTGGGACCTATGGGACCTTCTATATCATGGGATCTTACAGCTGTACCTCAAGTAATGTTGTGTACCTCATCCAATGCAAAAGGTGCAGCAAAGGATCTTATGTTGGTGAAACAGGACAGAAGTTGCAAGTGAGGATGAATTTGCACAGACATACCATCAAAGAACATAAAGAAGACAGTTTATGCACACCTGTGGGACATCATTTCTCACAATCGGACCACACTATAGAAGACCTCAATGTCTTAGTTCTTAAAGGGAATTTCAGAACTATCCAGGAAAGGAAAACGTTTGAACTAAGAATGATACTTCTTTTTGACACAAAGAATAATGGCCTGAATTTAGACATTGGTTTCCTTACACATTATGCTAAAGTTTTACGACCGCTCTGTGATTAGTATTTCCCCCCCTTGCATTCCCTCCTAGCTCTCCCTCTGTCTTATCTCACTAACTCTGCTGCTATCTTTATTACCATTGATTTGTATGTGTTTTGTTTTCTTTTTTTTTTTTTTTTTTTTTCCTTTTTTTCTTTAACATTCTGCTTAAAAATGTGTGAATCAGTACTGCTTGGACCTTGAAGAAGGGGACATACCCCGAAAGCTTGTCCTGAAAAATTGTATGTTAGTGCAAATATAAAAAGTATCACGGACAGTACTCAATTTTCTCTGCCACTGAGATAGAAGTTTAAGCCCAGGAGCGTTAGGTGAACCCCTCCAATCCGGAAAGTCCACGGGGTCAAGATCCAGGGTGGAAAGAAAGTGTGGAAGGTCATCCTTGTTACGTAATGTGGCCTGCCTTCCATCCTTAGTCGCTTGTAGAAAAAAAGGAAAGCCCCAGCGGTACAGTAAACTAGCTTCTTGAATAGCCATCAGAAGGGGCGGAGAGCCCTGCGCTGCATGAGGGTGCGCCTGGATATGTCCTGGTAAAGAAATAAATGTGCACCATCAAAATCATAAAAGGGCTTGCCGCGCATTTTTTGCATAATGCGATCCTTAATGGTGTATTTGTGGAGTTTACAAATTATGACTCTGGGATTATCCACATCTTGAGACGGAGGTCTTAGAGCTCTATGCGCCCGGTCGATTTCTATGGGAGCAGAGTTTAGTAAGCCCAATATGTCTCTAAAGATGTCTGTCAGTGTAGGAATAATGTCCCTTGAGGCTGTGGCTTCAGGCAGGCCTTGGATCCTAATGTTAGCTCTCCTGCTGCGATTTTCAGCATCATCAAGTTGACATAGTAAAGCTTCAATCTGCTGATCTTGCATTTGACATTTAGATTGCAGCAGAGCAATAGTGGGGAGAACCTCCTCCAGCTTGTCCTCTAGGGATTCCACCCTGTTACCCAAATGTGAAGTATCAGCTTTTAGTTGTGCTATATCTTCAGTGAAAGCCTTTTCCACCCTGCATGTAAAGCGTTCTAAGTCCTCTTTAGTGGGCAGGGACATAATATGGCGCCTGATATCCTCATCACTGAGGTAGTCTGAGACTTCAGAACGGCCATCCAATGAAGCAGGGGAGGCGCAGGGAGCTGAATCACTCACCAACCCTGGGGATGGAACCGGAGATGTTGGGGAAGTTGTCCCTGTCGGTGGCTGAGCCGTAGCTGCTGCTGGCTGGGAGGATTTGGCCGATTTCTGGGCCTTCCCAGTTGGCGCCATCTTGGAGGCTTCGCGGCCTTGTCCCCGGTCCCAGGGAAGTAGGAATCCAGCTGTCCCTGCCATGATCTGTCGGTCCTTGTTGGGTGGGAGGATTGCCTCTATCGCTGTGACATGTGGGGAGTCTGTAGGAGCAAGTATCCCCCGTGTTTGTGCCAATTTGTGCGGCGGTGTAGTGGAGCTGAGGCGATGCACGTCCTCACTCCCCCATAGCTAAGACACGCCCCCAAATAAAAGCCTTTTAAAATACGTTTGGCAGAACTCCATCAGTATCTCCAGCAAAGCAGCTTCATTATTATCCCATTAACCTCCCTGGCGGTATGATTATTTCGGATTTTAGGTGCTGAAAGTGGTACAATTATTTTGCATGGAAATTTGGCGTTTTATATTGTAGGTCTGTAATTCTTAACAATAACACACTTAAATCTGTCCAAACAAGAGTCTAGTAGATATCCCGGGTATGATAAAGTTTGAAACACAAAAACATAAATTATAATATAATAAATAAAAATAAATAATAAAAAAAAAATAATAATAATAAAATAAATTTCCCCACGATTCACTATCGCTCAATTCTGCAAGTGTTCTAATTTACTATCGCTGTTTTCTAGCTGGTCTAAAGCCACTTTTGATGTAAAGGGACACTTTTTGGTTGCTATGGACAATCTCCAGTTTCCAGGCAAAAAGAACAGTATATATAACATAAAACTGCATGCAGGGCATAGGACAAAGCACTGGGGACAAAAGGGATGTGAAATAATTTCATACAGTACTGTAATCTCTAAGATTACAGTACTGTATGTGTTATGATTTTACACTTTTTTGAATTTGCTGCCAGGCTCCGCCCCCATGCGTCGCGCCGCTCGCAGGGAACGGAGCCTGGCACGAAGAGGCTTCAGAGGAGGACGGAGCCCACAGACACAGCGGGGGATATCGCAGGATCCCGGGGACAAGGTAAGTAAAGCCACACCAGGATCCTGCGATGTAATCCCGAGTGTGGCTCGGGGTTACCGCTAATGGTCCTGAATTTTAACCCCGAGCCACACTCTGGAAAACCGCCAGGGAGGTTAAAGAAGAAGAGAATGTGCGCTGCATTTTGAAATTTCATAATTTGCCGTGACACGAATGTTAATTCTCCATTACGAACGCTAGTTTTACAAAACCGATCGCTTCCGGCTTGTCTATGCTTCTGAGCATGAGTGTTTGTACTTTGGACTTTTGTGTGACGGACTTGTGTACATACGATAGGAAAATCTGACAACAGACCATTGTCCACCGAAAATTTACTAGCCTGCCATCCAACATTTGTTGGCGGAAAGTTGGCCAACAATTGTGTACCAACAGTCGGATTTTAGGCAAACAGTCTGTCATCACACAATTCCCGGATGAAAATCTGATCATGTGTATGAGGCTTTAGAGAAGGTGGCTACATTCCTACATTCAAAGGGACCATGGGGAATAAGCATAGCCACCCTCTAACAGGAAGTCAGATCACAGTACTACTTAGTGAACAGGTCAAATGCCCTACCAAAAATAGGACACTTTGAGAATGAACGTCTAGTTATTATATCCCCTGATCTGAAAATACATTTCTAAATAATAAAAAATAAGAACATTTCTAGCTTTGGATGCTTTACAGATTTAAAAAAAGATGAACATATAACATCCCAATTGACAGGTAATCAAGAGCATATCTTGCAGTTTGGAGGAATTCCTTAAAACATCTAATTATTAAATGAGGGTAAGAAAATTTCTATAATGATTTTGTTTTCACAAAACCTTTCAGATCACTTACAAATTAGATCAAACTCCCACTGTTTATTTGTTTTTACTTTAAATTGTTGCCCTGGGCATTTAAATAATTATAATAAAATAATAATAGAATTAAAATGAGATAAATTAACTGGAAGTGATACTGAATACATTTCCATGACAGCTGGCAGCTCTTATTCAGTGGCAGCTCAAATGCAAAATGAGAATTTTTATGACAGTAGACAATGAGGCCATCATGTACAGGGTGTATTCTAATGCTCAAGAGGGGCAGTGTGGAAGTGACATGCTATCAGAAAAAAACTTGTCTTATTTAGGTTCTGTAAATTACCATAACTTACATAATAATAGACATCTGTTTTCCCTGTCTTTATATCTTCATCAATAGATTCATTGTAAGAATCACTTTCCCTATCCCAGCTATATTTGATTGTAGATATTTTTGTAAGCCATCCAGTTGTATTATTTTCATAATTTACATTTGGTCACTGGCCTCTTACTCTTATTTGAAAAGTAATTACCATTGTGTATGCTCTCTATTTTTACAGTGCCCCTGCAGTTGATTTGGTTTACCTAGAATACAAAAGTAGAATGAAAATTTTACTAGCTTTTAATTAAATTGACTGATGCAGCATTGTTTTCTTAAAACATTCGGTGTTTACACATCCTCACTTCCAGCACAAAACCATAATACAAGAATCAAATCTGTTTATGAATAAGTGAGTGGAGTCGTGTAAACCCTTACTTTTCAATCTGTTTAGCCATCAGGGCATCTAGAACAGCTGGTGTATAGCATAGATATTGCCAAATTTTATAGAGACAGTATTAGCAACTTGCATAGACCTGTTTAATGTTTCTTAGCCCTTGTCAGTAAAAGATATGGAATTTTGGACTCAATGGTGTAGGGCTTGTGAGTCCAAGGAAATAGTACAACCATTAAGGTTGCGATAAGGAGGTACAAATGGAACTAAAAGCCCATGTTTGTGGCTGTTGTGGGGGCCTTATCCTGTAAATTCTGCTGGGGCAGAACATGTAAGTTGCTCCAAGTACTCTGTAAAGGGCTGCTTAATTTATCTATTTTAATGGTTCCTTTTTCATAGGCATTTTTTTTTATCTGTGATGCATTTTATTGTCAGGAATTTTAAAAAGGAACTTCACCCTCCCTGCATATTTTTAACTCCTATTTCCATTTTTGCCATGGTATGGTAAATTAACCAACTCATGTGCCCAATGCTATAATCCACTGCCATGTCACTGCATACCAGGTCCTGTGCTGCCAACTTCACTGCTGATATCAGCAGCAGCCAGCTGTCTCTTCTGGGTTCTTGCAATTGCCCCCAATGATATGTTGTGCCACATGCTCATAGTGTTCTAAGTTGCCCCAAAGACTCCTGGTATTTGTGATGGGATCCCAAGAAGCTTTGGGGTACAGGGAGCACATCATCTGATTGTCCACTTTCAGGCAGAAATGTGTGAAATATGTCCACAGGCCCCTTTACTAATATGTAGTTTAGGATTGATGCTTTAGCATGTGGACAGGTATTATATCTTCTGCCCTCTGCTGAGAATTTCTGCCTATTAGCTTTTGAACAGAGCTGCTCTAAAGTTACACTGCTTGCTCTGAGGTTATCACCATTTTTACAGCCCCATAACTACAGATGCAAGATTTAACTAGTCATGCTACTTTGTTGACAGGTAACCTATCCCTATGCTCACTAAATCTGAGTATGCACAGTCATCCAATGACACATGGTTGACTTGAATTCCAGGAACAGTGGGGACGATCCTTTGTGGTCACTGCCAAATTTGTAAATGTGTTATATGCACTGGGGTTTTCACTGATTGTTCAAATGTTATACAATCAAAAGTCCCATGAATAGTGTTACTACTCGTGTAATATATAGAATTCAATTGTAATAAGATGTACATAGGTAAGACTAAGCGCCAGTTACACATCTGCATTGATGAATACCTCAGGGATATTAGACAAAAGAACCTGAGAGTCTACTGGCACAACATGTCCTCCAACACCACCAGGCTAAAATGGATGACCTTAAGGTAAAGGGGTATTTGCTCTTAAACTCAGCAAAAGACAAGGTCATTTTGACAGTATTCTGTTAAAGAAAGAAAAGTTTTTGATTTTTAAACTAAACACTCTTGTGCCCAATGGATTAAATAACAAACCTAATCTACAGGTTTTCCTTTGATATTTGACTAAGTACTGTAGAAGTGAGGTCTTTATTGGGTTTTTGTCCCCTTGCTGGTCTATGATATATTTTATTGTTGTTAATTTTCTCTTTTTTTAATTTGCTCTTTGATATCATGTGCGCCTATGGGCTGCATTTTTGAGAGGCACTGTGTATACATATTCACCAATGGAAAATATTTCTGATTGGATGATTTTATTTGTATAACATATTACCAAATTTGCTGCTAGTCCCCTTTAAGTAATGTTGTAAGCAAGGTTAAATGGTGTATTTAAACACATCCCAGCCAGGAGGCATTACGTCCTGACGAAGCTGGGTTTCTGGTGAAAGCGTTGATGTCATGCAGGTGTGCGCCTGATGTCATTAGTCATGCCCCCATATTTTCCACCTGGCCCGGGAAGCATCGGAGGATCTTACGGCTGTGGCAGTCAGTGTGTGTCCACATGGAGTGCAGCCCAGCTATCATTGGCAGCAGCATGGACCGAATTTATATCCAGTGGTATGCTTGGACTCCATGAGGACTGGTTATGTACCGGCATGGACCGAATACATATCTAGTGGCATATTCGGATTCCACGAGGACCAGTGATGCATGTGAGCATTAAAGCAGCCATTTACAGAGTGTGGAGGTTGAGAAGTGACTTTTGTTGGACTGTCCTTATTCCTGTGATGTGCCTTATACATCTTAATACTTCCTCTGCTTCATGTCTGTATGTGCGCTCTGGGTCCGGCGGTTGGATCCGCTCTCCATTATTTGCTGCTGCTTAGCTGCTTGCTGCTTGCTTTTTTCATTTATCCTGCTCCTACTTTCATTGAGTAGTGAGAATGTGTGGGCACCTGTCTTTTTATCCATGACGATGCCAGCTGTTTATGGACACTAGCTGTTCCTCACTTTATGATTGATGCTGAACTCACCTCTAGACTGGAATACTTATAAGGACAGTTATAGCCATACTGGATCCATTCATCTGAGGTTTTGCCAGTAAAATTCTATTTTTCAGCACCTAGTGTCTTATTCCCTATTTTTATATTCTTACACCCATGATTCATCATGAGTAGGTGCTGCAGCAGTGATAGTTAGCTTCTAATCCTTGTTGACCAGGGATGTTTCCCAGCTGGTCTGTAGGTCTGTTTACATTTTTTTGATTTCCTGCTGCACCACTCTAATGATATTTTCCAGGTGGAACCAATATACAGTCCCTTTCTAATTATTTATAACATGATTTGATCTATAATGGATGCATGGGCTGTATGTATGTGAATGTGGCACCTGGACGCACCTTTTTGTTTTTTTGTAGACTTTGTTGTCTGTTTTACTGGTGATGGGAGGTAGTTCTTGTATACGTGTATGTATTTATATCATTTGATTCTTAGGTATTAAAAAAAAAAATTTTAGTAACTTTTTCTTATTTATGTTACAGTGTTTTTGATATTTGCCACTATACCCCGGTGGCTCAGGGTTATGGTCCTTTTGGCAACTCTTTTGATCTGCCTTATTGTTTACATCTACTAACCTTCCCTAGGGTGGTGTCTTTACAGGCAAACACCTATCCACACTTTTTATTTCTATTAAATATTCCTTAAAAGAGATATTTCAGGGTTACTACTGCTTTTTAACCGATTACATTTTCCCTGTACAATGCTGTTCAAACTTGAAATTGCCTTTTCATAGACTTTCAAGGAAGTGGTGTGCAGCACAGCCCCTATTAAAGAGCATTATGTTTGTAAGGCTGAACTACATAAAGCTGGAGAAAGTCAAGGAGGTCTCTGAGCTCTCTGTGAAGCCTCAGAGCAAGTCAGCATCACTGTTATAATTGTTGAGGTTCCAAGTATAGAGACTCCTGTTAATAAACAAAAAAAGTTTTTCACTTCTTGTCTGCTTTTTACTTATTATTTTTATTATATTACAAGTTGGTTGTAAGATGTATATCTATTGTCTAAGAATAGTATTTCAATAGCAAGAGGCACTTCAGCTTAAAGCCAACTTTTATTTTGTAACTAGCAAAATGGCGACCAGCATTATTCAACATTTTAAATATATGAGCTTTGGGTTGAACATAAGCTCAACTCAATCCAGCTTGTTTGTTATTTTGTTAACTGGCAAACAAAATTACTATATTTGGCCAGTTCTTTCACCCAAACCTCTGGCTAATGTTTTTCCCCAAAATGAGATTAAAGTATTTCACTCTATACATTATCTCCATATGAGGAAGAGGTCTTGCAATTTTAGGATTAGATATGGATAGAGTTGAACCTGTCAAGGATGTTAATTTGTTGGCTCAAAAACTTAAATACTAAAGTACATTGGAGGGGCCAAAGATCACACAATGTGATTTTTTTTTTCTCTGCACACTCCACAGTGAGCACTTCATACATGAGCACACAAAAAGTAAAGCACATAAAAAAGTGCACAGGGTGTATACATGGTCCTCCGAAGAAGAGAAAGAACCCTGGCCCTAAACTCCTGGGATGTGGGACTCCTGCTACTACTGATCCACCCATCTGAAACCAGGGGGACCTCATTCTTTAGGGGAACTGCTGACTGAGGCAAGGTCCACTCAAGTACTAGGTGGGGCTCCCCCAGGCCAATTGTGCCAAGCATAAATTCACTGACCAAAAATGCAAGCATAGTTGTGGATGACCTTTTCCACTCACATGAAGAATACGTGCTGCAGTATATTAAAGATATAATAAATTTACCCACAGTTTGGACAATATGTACCATACTAGTTTTGATC
The DNA here is from genome assembly GCF_042186555.1 of Aquarana catesbeiana. Lineage (NCBI taxonomy): Eukaryota > Metazoa > Chordata > Amphibia > Anura > Ranidae > Aquarana > Aquarana catesbeiana. The sequence continues at coordinate 162,051,480 of NC_133327.1, read as the reverse complement.
AATGTCAAAACATTAAATGCAAGGTATTTTTTAACACATTTGTCATTCAACTACTGCAGTTTATTTTGACAAACAATATATTTATATTTAGTGAGTCCAACTACCTCCAGGTGCATGGCAATGGGGACAACTCGTGACCTGTTGTATGCCAACCTGTTTCTAGGGGGGGGTGGAAGCAGGGTCTTTTTGCCCTGGATGAGATGGCAATGTACCTGTGCCATAATGATCATTGATGATTTTTGGACCCTGTGCTGAGCAGCTACCCTGCTGCTTACTGAACACAGGAAGTTATGGCATGACTTTCAGAGAACACTTTGCATTTAATCAGTAAGTGCAAAAAGTTCTCTGATTGGACAAGGGGGAGATCATGACGTTACTGCCTTGCCTCTCTACGACATCCAATCAAAATGCAAAGTGTTCCTGAATGGCAAGTGAGCACCCTCCTCTATTCAGTAAGCATAAGTGCAGCCACTCGAAATGGGACCTAAAAAGCTAGTGGAGATCACAGTGTAGTGGTGCCTACTACAGTAATTTCCAGCTTCCACCTGAATCCCATAGGTACAGGGGCGAATCTGAGGGGGGGAGGAGGCATTTGCCCCCCAAAAAATATCACTGGCTGACTGCAAGTCTCTCTCTCTCTCACACCAGTATCATCAGCTGATCAGCAGCGCCAAGAGAGAGAGACTCTGTGTAATGTCATTGTCATAACGCCGTCCTGGACCAGGACAGAGGAGGTTGTTATGGAAATAAATCACCGCCTCAGACCATCCTCGGGAATCAAGATATTATTTATTGCATACGCAAGAGAAATGAATTACATTACATGTTCATGCAGTCATCATCATTTCTGAAGAGAATACTGTGGTACATGTTTTTTTATAGGCCCTGGACACCCCCCTTTCCTGTTTTAAAAAATGCCCAGTCTTATGTATTTCATCTTTATTCTGAACACAAAAGGAAAGGTGGAAGTGTCTGTTACAGACTTTCTAATCTACATTCACAATGGTTACAGGATACTAACTTGGAAAACTCCCCAAGCCAACACAAAAATACAGAATGTATTCAAATAATGCAAGTCTAAGCATCTTATCACTAAGCTAAATATTGCTGAGTCTAAGCATATTATAACTAGAGCTACAGTATAAGGCCATATTCATATCAAATGACGTTTTCATAGAGGACATTTAAAGTATAATTTCTCTAACATCTCCCTCCTTTTATACTTATAATGTCAATAATTCAAATATCCAGGTTCTTTTATTTTACCAGGTATTATCATTTAGACAGATGAGTCCTTAGCGAGAGTTATAAATTCATCATCAGGTTCCGAGTATGTTATAGCTGTGTCAATCAGTCTTTGAAGAATTCCCCTAATACAGGGAATGCAGCAACATCCACACAATGTAAGAACTGCAGTTGCCATGACAATAGAGATAAGTAAACTTTTTACAAGATCACCCCATTTACCAAACCATTTTTCGAAGAGTCCTGTCAGGGGGTTCTCTACACCAGAGTTCTCAGCTAATTCTTCGGATAGCATTTGTAGGCCTTGTAAGGCTTTGGTGATACTTCCATCAGGTGCCGTATTGTTTGGAATAAAAGTGCAGCAGAAGGTGCCGAACATTTTGCATACCCTGCCCCTTTCTGCCAGCAACATATCCAACGCTATACGGTTCTGCCACGCTGTCAAAGAGGTTGCGTCCCATCGTGCTGTTATACCGTTGATAGCATTGCTGGTGTACTTCACAAACCTCTGCTGGTTGTAGTATATGTAGTTTATCCAGTCGACGTTCTTATTGGTCTGGACTCATATGAAGAGTGAGGGGAGTTCTGCTGTTATTTGATTCTGCGCTTTAAATTCACCTGGAACTCCACGTGGAACACCTATTTCGTCTATATAAACTCGGTTGTCAAATGATCCTTGTGGTGTTTCTTGCTTAATTCACTTAAAATAATATTTACCTAGTAGTTTCATTGATTTGTTACTCATAGGAACTATATAAAAGGGAAGCAGCAATCCGGTAAGGGCACAACTACCCTCCCATCTAGGTGGTAGTCTGGGCCTTAGTCTCTTGTCTCCACACAGCCACCAAACATCAGCCAATTGCTGTTTTTGTTCCTGAAACCATTTTAGTTTGTACTTAATGTCTGTAGTAAGGATTGTAGTTGCACAGTATCCAGGGGATGGGGTGCCAAGATTTGTACTATTCCTGTCATTGTTAGAAAAACAAGTAAAATTTCCTGATGATGCTTGTACTGATGGGGGTATACTTTGCATTTTAGTCTTAGGGTAGCTCTTTTTCTCATTTACACATTCTGACCCAGTAATATTTTATGAAAGCATTCTTATTATACAAGTCAAGTCTATTTCCTCTTCAAGGAAAGGAACAGTGACTAGTTGTGGAAGATAATAAGGTTTACCATACAGCATTTCATACGGTGGTAGTCCTTTAGCAGTAGAGGTAATTCTTGTACTCAACAATGCCATTGGCAAACACTGAACCCAGTTCTTTCCTGTTTAATTTATCAATTTTACTCTTTAAGATACCATTGTTTCTCTCCACTGTGCCCGCAGATTGTGGGTGGTAGACACAATGTTTTTTTAGGTCAATATTGTACCATTTACCAATTTGTTGTATCGTTCGGTTTAAAAAATGGGAGCCGTTGTCACTGTAAATCACAGAGGGGATCCCATGTAGTGGAATCACCTCTTTGATTAGTACTTTAGCTACTGACTGCCCATCTGGGTGTGTCATAGGAAAAACTTCCACCCATTTTATAAACATGTTAACAATAATCAGACAGAACTTTTTATTCTCATATTTGTTCAATTCAATAAAATCCATGCATATCATGTAAAAGGGATAAGGGGGTTGTGGGAAATGGCCCCTTAAGGGTCTTAGAGCACCTTGAGCATGGTATCTGTTACAAAGCGGACATGTGAGGCAAACATTTCTAGAATAGTTCATAATCCCATATGGTGTGAACACCTTGTTGATCACCTGTACAATCCCTCCTTTTGAGATATGGGCTTGCCCATGGCTCAATAACGCAGCATATCTAAACAGTGATGTAGGTAAGATGGGTTTACCTTCTGTACTTGTGTATATACCATTGACCAGCGTTGCCCCTTTAGATAACCACTTTTGTTTTTCACCTGCTGGTGATGTTTTCTGCATTTCTGATAACCATGTTTTATCAATAGCTTTCCGTACCTCATCATTTTCTTGGGGACCTGTATAGTATATATGTGTTATTTGCTGTCCTGTAGCAGCTTCCCTTGTGGTCTCGTCTGCTAGTGCATTCCCTAGAGTAATTAGATCAGTTTCTGTGTGCTGTACATTTACAAATAATTAAATTAGATAAAAAGTGTTTTATTTATTTGAAAAAACATAAAAACAAGATACATTAACAATGAATCTCAACAAGAGTATTTATACTATAAAATTTGCTTTCATGTAATAATTTTTGTATACTTCCATTAATAATAGAGTGTTTTCTCTAGAAGCCTGACATGTTTCAGGAAGGTGTCCCTTCTTCAGAGGCGTATTTCAGAGAGAAAAGTCGTATATATAGGAGATACATTCAATAAAAGGTTTTCAAGAATGAAAGATACATATATGAATATGCACAAACATCCAGTTTGGCATACGGTAGCAAATTATATCTTTTTGGATAAAAAGCGCACTGGTTGTCAGCTGATCAGCCAGTGTGAAATAATGGTTATCCCTCGGCTTCAGAAATGGCCTCGCAAAGGCCCCCAAATGGGAGGACAACCCCGTTGGGTCCCAAATTGACTTGTTAAGTACAGGGATGGTGCATAGGCAGCTGGAGCAGAAAGCGTCCTGAAGCTTGAGTGGTGGAATAACACGTGTTATACAAAAAAGTATACAAAATTATTACATGAAAGCAAATTTTATTGTATAAATACTCTTGTTGAGATTCATTGTTAATGTATCTTGTTTTTATGTTTTTTCAAATAAATAAAACACTTTTTATCTAATTTAATTGTATGGTTTGCCTACAAAGTCCTATTATACTGGGGGGTATATAAGTTCCCTAACCCAAGGGTCTTATTTTTTCCACTAATTACGGGATGTTGGCAACTTTTTGAAGGCAATATATTTGACCTCCAGTGGTTCAATTCACTATATACATTTACAAATAGCCACTTGTACATTTTCTAGAAGGGCTAGGATAAGATTTCTATGTGAGATTGGTTTACCTGTGGACGTAATCATACCCCTATTTTTCCATTGCTGGGCAAATATGTGTATAGTAGAGAAAGCGTATTGGCTGCCTGTATAAATATTTATTTTCTTCCCTTCCCCTAGACTACAGGCCCTGGATAGGGCAATAATTTCAGCTTGTTGTGCAGAGTATTAGGGTCCTACAAGCCTCAGTATCACAGAGAAATCTTAGCCATCTTCCCTTCACAACCAAGGTAATTTATGACTTGACTTCAGCATGCAAACAAGTTTTACCAGTGCACACATCCAAAATTTCAGATTCTTTCTCATCTCTCTCTCTGTAGACATACCAACATCTTCTAGTCATGCTTCTTCCTCTCTGTTTGACCTGCATTCTTTTGCCAAATGCCCTCTTTTACCTCACAGGAAACACTCCCCCCTCTTCTTTTTCCCCTCATAGTCCTGAATGCGGGGCCTTGTTCAGGTGTTTCCCATCCTTCTGTTCTCTTTCTCAATGACACGCACATTATTACCTTCACCTACCATAAGCACTTTCCCTTTCTTTACTTTCTTTTTTGATTGGAAGTGCAGCTCAGCGCATGCCTCGCATACTCAATCAGCTCCTGAAGTCTGCAGATCCTATGGTTGATCATGTGTTTGATAACAAACTTGATATAGGGGCAAGCAGCCCTTTTGAGATTGCATTCTTTAGCTGTTGCTCATATGGGCTGTTGTTTACTTGATTTACTGGGACTTCTATTCCAGAGTGATTATTAAAAATCTCCTTCATCCTAAGAATGAAATTGTCCACTGTTTCCTCTTCTATCTGCACACACTGATTTAAAAGGGACCAGTCGGCACAACATATCCATCTATTCTCTATCCTTGCTATAAGAGCATTTCTCCTGTTTTCTAGTGCTGCATCATCATGAGGCAACACCACTCCCTGGTTGTTTAATCCACTCCAATCTCCCACTACATGATGCCAGTTGGGACCCAAGATCTGTCTGATGACCTGCTCTATTTCCCTCCCTTTAAGATTATAGCTAGCGATCATTCCCATGATACCCTCCCTGAATTGAGCTATGTTGGCCTTGGGATGTGATATCCCTTCAATAGCTTTTTTAACATCCTTGGGGGTCCAGGGTCAATATACCATCATAGTGTTGTGGACTACTATACCACCTACATTTTGTTCTGCCCTAGGGTTGGGAACTCCAATTAGTGGAAATGCTTCCTCTCCACATTCTGTTTGTTCCCCAGCTGAGGGGGATATCAATTTGTTCACCAGGTCCCCGAAAAATTTTGTAACCGTTGCTGTAAAGGGGTCCCTTGTGGACTCCTCTGGGCAGCAAGAGTCATCTTGAGGGTGTTAGCGAAATTTGGTTGTACGCAAAGCACACAGCCAAATCTCCTGTTTCTAATCATAATAACAATTTCGTCTAAATGATATAATACCATCTCACCTTTTGATCGTATCCATCCTTTGGTGTGTGCCCCATCCAGACCACTAGACAAAATCACATCCTCCTCGTTCAAGTTCCAAAAACACACTGCTCGCCACCCTGTCCCAGCTGTCTGCGTGAGCCACTTTATTAGCATATCAATAGGAGGTCCCAAAAGCTCGAGGGTTCCGCCTCCAACAGCCAAACACCTCTTACAAAGCTTGTGACCTCACAGGATATCAATGACCATATAAGGATTTAACAACACAGGAAAATGCAACAACCAATGAACAATGACTACAGGAGTCTTATGGGTGTGTCTGAGCAGAGACAGGGTGCATGTATGTTTTTAGAAGCCACATGGCTTTCAAACATTAACCCTGTCTCCAACCAGAACCCAAAAGACTCCCGTATTTCCGTTGATAGAAATCCCTATTATACATTGCTTCAGAGAACAATGTATACCCGGATTATTCTACTGTCTTTGTGGACGAGAGATTATCGGCAGGTGTACACTCATTGGGCCACAAATGTGTTGATCAGGCACACAGGGGCAACATGAGAGCACGCTCGTTAAACCGACAATGTCTTTGCAGAGCGAACACATCCCCACCAGACGATCGTTCTGTGCATCGCACAGGGGCCCTTAGCTGGCGGACATATCCCCACTCCACAAACATTTCTCTACATCCCCAAAGAGCTTTTCACTACCAAACGGATCTCAACCAGGGTTGGTCTGCCCCAGTCAGCTATTAGAGCGGGCTGTGATTGAACACACACACTGGGAGATTTATGACAACACATTAATATAAAATTTTCCACAACAAGGGGGGTTTAGCTGCAGCCATAGGAGAATCGGTTGCATCTGTGGGTGACCCAGGTGACCACAGGGGAACAACAAACAGTGGAGAGTCAGGTTGCATGGTAAAAGGGTTATTTGTCAATAGTCGGGAGGTCAATGGGGGTGACTTATTGCATTCCTCTGTCCCATATGGTGGTGGGGACTGCAGGTCTGTGATAGGATATAGGGATTGGGAGGGGGTGCTGAAGTCAGAGGGTGAGCAGCGACTGTCTGTGGGGTGGGAGAGTTCTCCAAAGTATGTGCGTGGGCTGTCGGGTGCATTTGGTTTGTTGCGTTTTGTTCAGCCAATACTTGCTGAACTAAACTTCAGAGGACGGTCATATTATTGTCCTCCTCTTTGTTCAAAATCATAGTCTTTTTATGGTTTTCTGAATTTAACCTATGGTTAGCCTCCTCAAGCCATTTCTTTGCCTTCTGTTTCCTTATTTTCGTGCCGGTATCATTTTTAAGCTTTCTACACAGTATTGCACAACAATCCTTATTTAAAAACGCATCAAAATCATATTTTGTTATCCACATCTTAAGAAATTTCACATTCACTTTGTCTAGACTACACATATACTTAACATCTTCATTCATACTAACAGATTTTCCATGGATCATACCCATTTTTGTTTATCGTGCACACGGAGCTCTTTTTTTGTTAATGTCTTCTCACAATGACACAACACATGCACACAGTATCTTATCACTTGCAGTCACTCACAGACTTTCTAGCCATGATATATCAGATTACTAGATTACTGATCTTGTGTATTGCTAAAACACTGGTGTTGTGTAATTTAATACTTCACTAACTTGTAGAGAGTATTTACAGAATTACGAGGAGACTGAGTTCTCCCAACTGTTCTTTCATCGTTATTTATTTATTTTTTATTCTTTTATTTAAAATTTCACAAGTAAAATACATAGATAACATAAATCCAAAAGAATATGTTTAAACAATAAAATAACATAACATTTATACAAAATATATTTTTTAGAAGTACAAACAAGTATTTACAATATTTACATAACCCCCCTACCTCCCTCCCAAAAACCCATCCACTTCCCTCCGAAAAAACCCGCCCACAAAACCCAAAAGTACATAACAACAATAAAGATAATAAGGACATTTCACTACAATAAATATATCAAGGAATATTTCAAAACAACAATAAGGATAACAAGAACATTAACAAAACAACCCATTCCCACCCTTTATTAGCGAAAAAAAGACAAAACTATCCCTATTTTATACTATCCCTCCACCCTATCCCTACACAAACAAAAAACACTCCTATACACTTTCTTCACACTGTCCCTTTGTCACCATCTGCACTCACCCTGAAAAACAAAAAATAAAAAGGTTAATCGTTCAAAAAATAAACATCAATAGCATAATACCAATATTTACATTATATACACTATTGTTTCCACTCCTCCAATTTCCATAACTTCCTTGCATTCTTCTCTCCTAACTTCTTATACTCGTAATATGCATAATTGTAAATCTTTCCTCTGACCATGGCCATGCATTCTTTCACTTTAACCACTTCCTGCCTAAAAATCTAAATATTCCGAACATCCCACAAACACTCTTTAATACAATTCACAACAATCCATAACAACCTCTCCTTATTCCTTCCTAGATCACACAAACCATATGACACCATCTCATTTGTTACACTATTCACACCAATCAATCCCTCAACCATCTTCTCCATCCTTTTCCATATTTTCTTTGCATTGCGACACTCCCAAAACACATGTACCAACCTCTCAATCCCCCCACACCCCAGTCTTGGACACACCTCACTGTCCACAAACCTTCTCCTTCTCTGAAACTCTCTTGTAGGCAAACACCCATGCACCCCCATCCATGTAATATCCTTCTGTCTATTATCCACTCCTTTACAGCACACATTCCTCCAGACTCTCTTACATTCGGCTACTCTTAAACCACCTATTCCTTCCATATCCTCCCTTTCTTTCAGTATCTGCATAACCTTCTTACTCTCACACCATTTATCTCGCGTCACATCTTGCAACCCATGCCTCCTCATACACCTTTCAATCCTCACATAAAACCAAGGTGCAACAAAACATACAGGTTTCCTCAAATCAACTTCACACAACTTATATTTCCGTAACACACTCCCACACGCATATTTTTCCATACACCCTGCAACATTCTCCTTCTCACTTAATCTAACACACATACTTACATACTTCACCACCAGAAATTTTTCAATACTCACCATACCTTTCCCGCCATTCATTACTCCTTTCATTACTTTCTCTCTTTTCAACTTCTCCATCTTAGACAACCAAAAAAAGGAAAAACACACTCTCCTAATTTGTTTCATCACTCTGGAGCTGGAAACATATACTATAAAAATAACAAAATCGGAATCACAACAGCCTTCACAATCAACACCTTCCCTTCCAATGACAAAGTCCTTAAAGACCAAAAATCAACTTTCATTTTCACTTTCACTAACGCATCCTGCCAACTCTCTCTCCCATACAAATCAGAATCAAACTTGACACCTAAAATCCTCACTCCTCCCTCACAAAACTTCCAACCACATTGTTCAATCCCCCTCCATACACCAAACAATTTACACTCACTTTTCCCCATATTCACACAAAAACCACTCACCATACAAAAAATCTCAATCAACAACTTCACCCTTTTTAGCCCTGCAATATCTCTACAAATCACTTTAACATCATCCATATATCCTATTACTTTCAAAACCCTGCCACCACTCCCTGGCACCTCCACGCCTCTCACACACTTATCTTTCATCAACATCCTCAACAAGGGTTCAATCACAAAAATAAACAACACGGGTGATAACGGGCAACCCTGTCTCACTCCCGACCTAATGCTTATATCACTCATCATCCACCCATTCACCAACACCTTACTTACCATACCTCCATACAAACACTTAATCCACCCAATCAAAACCTCCGGTAACCCCATCCTCCTCAAAACTTTAAACATAAAATCATGCGACACTCTGTCATACGCTTTTTCAAAATCCACAGCCAACACCGCCACTTCCTGCTTCCTCTCCTTACAAAACCATAACACATCCCTCAAGCTCACCAAACTTTCTGCAATAGACCTCCCAGGCACCGCACATGCTTGCTCCTCTCCCACCAATTTCTCCACCACCGTACATAACCTATTTGCCAACACCTTCGCCACCACCTTATAATCTACATTCAACAATGATATAGGCCTCCGATTTTTCAACTTTTTCTTGTCACCTTTTTTATATAATAAAACAATCACGCTTTTCAACATAGATTCAGGCATCCTCCCCTCTTCCAAAACTTTCATCACCATCTCATACACGCAATCACCAATCACCTCCCAAAACGTACAATAAAACTCAACCGGCAAACCATCACTCCCAGGCGTCTTACCTTTCTTCATACTCCCAAGACATTCATCAACTTCACCTCTGCTCACTTTCTCCCCTAACATACTCTTATCCTCCATATCCAGACACATCTCCACCTGCTCCAACACTTCCTTCTCAACCCTCTCATCCCTCTTCTTTTCCATATATAAATCAGAATAAAACTTCCAGATTTCCTCTCCCAACCTCTCCTTTCCACTTACCACCTGTCCATTCTCATCCAACACACTTGACAAATCCACCTTCCCACCATACACCTTTTTAAAGAAAAAATGCGTACATTTCTCATCCTTCTCCTTCACTACCATCCTAGCTTGTGAAATAATCTCTCTCCCCCTCCGCTCCAAAAAGACTATCAATTTTCCTCTTGCTTCCACTAATTCACACCCCACATTCTCTCCCCATTCCCTTAGTTCTTCCAAATATTCCAATCTCTTCAACCACCACTCATACGCCTCACGTTCCTTTTTCGCAATCTCACAACCTTTCCTTACAAAAAACCTCTTTGTTTGACCTTTCACCCACTCTCACCACTCAATCACACTTAAAAAATCATTTCTCCTCCTTTTCAGTTTCCCAAAAAACTCAACATACTCTCTTTTCACACCCTCATCTTCCAACAATTTCACATTCAACTTCCACACACCTTTAACATACATTACCTCCGATTTCATACTCACAATACACTCGATCTGACCATGGTCCGAGAAAGGCTCCCGTTGGATGGTAAAAGATTCTGACTGTAAATTTTTTTAACCACTTCAGCCCCGGACAATTATGCTGCCTAAGGACCAGAGGACTTTTTCCAATTTGGCACTGTGTCATTTTAACTGTTAATTGGGCGGTCATGCAATGCTGTACCCAAACGAAATTTGTGTCCTTTTCTTCCCACAAATAGAGCTTTCTTTTGATGGCATTTGATCACCTCTGCCGTTTTTATTTTTTGCGCTATAAATGGAAAAAGACCAAAAATTGTGAAAAAAAAAATGATATTTTCTACTGTTTGTTATAAAAAAAATCCAATAAACTCAATTTTAGTCATACATTTAGGCCAAAATGTATTCGGCCACATGTCTTTGGTAAAAAAAAGTCAATAAGCATATATTTATTGGTTTGCGCAAAAGTTATAGCGTCTACAAACTAGGGTACATTTTCTGGAATTTACACAGCTTTTAGTTTATGACTGCCTATGTCATTTCTTGTGGTGCTAAAATGGCAGGGCAGTACAAACCCACCCCCCAAAATGACCCCATTTTGGAAATTTGGAAAGTAGACTAAATTGCTGAGAGGCATGTTGAACCCATTGAATATTTATTTTTTTTGTCCCAAGTGATTGAATAATGACAAAAAAAAAAATATTTACAAAAAGTTGTCACTATCTGATATATTGCTCACACAGGCCATGGGCCTATGTGGAATTGCACCCCAAAATACATTCAGCTGCTTCTCCTGAGTACGGGGACTTTTTGGGAGCCTAGCCGCGTACGGGGCTCCGAAAACCAATCACCGCCTTCAGGATTTCTAAGGGGGTACATTTTTTATTTCACTCCTCACTACCTATCACAGTTCTGAAGGCCATAAAATGCCCAGATGGCACAAACCCCCCCCCCCCAAATGACCCAATTTTGGAAAGTAGACACCCCAAGCTATTTGCTGAGAGGCATGGTGAGTATTTTGCAGCTCTCATTTGTTTTTGAAAATGAAGAAAGACAAGAAAAAACTTTTTTTTTTCTTTTTTCAATTTTCAAAACTTTGTGACAAAAAGTGAGGTCTGCAAAATACTCACTATACCTCTCAGCAAATAGCTTGGGGTGTCTACTTTCCAAAATGGGGTCATTTGGGGGGGGTTGAGCCACCTGGGCATTCCATGGCCTCCAAAACTGTAATAGGCAGTGAAGAGTGAAATAAAAAATTTACGCCCTTAGAAAGCCTGAAGGCAGTGCTTGGTTTTCGGGGTCCCGTCCATGGCTAGGCTCCCAAAAAGTCTCACACATGTGGTATCCCCATACTCAGGAGAAGCAGCAGAATGTATTTTGGGGTGTAATTTCACATATCACCATGGCATGTTTGAGCAATATATCATCTAGTGACAACTTTGTGCAAAAAAAAAAAAATTTGTCTCTTTCCCGCAACTTGTGTCACAATATAAAATATTCCATGGACTCGACATGACTCTCAGCAAATAGCTTGGGGTGTCTACTTTCCAAAATGGGATCATTTGGGGGGGTTGAACTGTCCTGGCATTTTATGCACAACATTTAGAAGCTTATGTCACACATCACCCACTCTTCTAACCACTTGAAGACAAAGCCCTTTCTGACACTTTTTGTTTACATGAAAAAATTATTTTTTTTTGCAAGAAAATTACTTTGAACCCCCAAACATTATATATTTTTTTAAAGCAAATGCCCTACAGATTAAAATGGTGGGTGTTTCATTTTTTTTTTTCACACAGTATTTGCGCAGCAATTTTTCAAACGCATTTTTGGGGGAAAAAACACACTTTTTTAAATTTTAATGCACTAAAACACACTATATTGCCCAAATGTTTGATGAAATAAAAAAGATGATCTTAGGCCGAGTACATTCATACCAAACATGACATCCTTTAAAATTGTGCACAAACGTGCAGTGGCGACAAACGAAATACATTTTTAAAAGCCTTTAAAAGCCTTTACAGGTTACCACTTTAGATTTACAGAGGAGGTCTACTGCTAAAATTACTGCCCTCGATCTGATGTTTGCGGTGACACCTCACATGCATGGTGCAATTGCTGTTTACATTTGACGCCAGACCGACACTTTCGTTCGCATTTGCACGAGAGCAGGGGGGAACAGGGGTGCTTTTTTTTTTTTTCTTATTTTTTTGCTTTTTTATCTTATTTTTAAACTGTTCCTTTCATTTTTTTTTTTTTAATCATTTTTATTGTTATCTCAGGGAATGTAAATATCCCCTATGATAGCAATAGGTAGTGACAGGTACTCTTTTTTGAAAAAATTGGGGTCTATTAGACCCTAGATCTCTCCTCTGCCCTCAAAGCATCTGACCACACCAAGATCGGTGTTTCCGGTTTCTTAGGCCATAGAGATGTTTGGAGGCACTCTGGTCTCTGATCAGCTCTATGGTCAGCTGGCTGAATCACCGGCTGCATTCTCAGGTTCCCTGTTGAGACAGAAGAGCCAGAGAAAAACACAGAAGACGGTGGGGGGGCATTCCCTCCCACTGCTTGTAAAAGCAGTCTAGAGGCTAATTAGCCGCTAGGATTGCTTTTACATGAAAGCCGACCGCTGGCTGAAAAGAATGATACCAAGATGATACCTAAACCTGCAGGCATCATTCTGGTATAACCACTCAAAGTCGTGAATGGCGTACCTGAAGACAAAAAAATGGTTAACAATAAAACACAGTAAATGGTAAAGTATAAAAAATTGCATACCTGAAAAGCAAACATGATAAAACATAATAACAATAAAACATTGCAGAATAGAGTACAGTAAAAAAGAGCAGAACAATAGAGAGAGAATAGAGAGAGAGAGAACAATAAAACGACAACTATTTTTTTTTATTTTATATATTTTTTTTTTTTTACACTTTTTTTTGTAACTAACTTTTATAACTGTAACCGGTTCCAGGTTCGGGTCTCTCAAAATGCGATGGCATCTTGGGAGACCCTGTGAAAGTGTGCCTAGTCTGTGCAATGCTGTACCCTACGCTAATACTCAACTAGTGAATGGTAGCGTTCAAAACATTCACCAATGCAAAGACCAGGATTGTCAGGACAGGAGGGACAATAATAGTGGGTGTCACGCCTATATCCGCGCTTTCTACAGACACAACATCTTTTTTGGGGGGGTTCGTTTGGTAGGGGTACTCGGGAGGACATAAAGAAAATGCCACTCATGCAGCCGACTGCATTTGGTTGGGGATGTGAATGGGGGAAGTACGGGTGCTGCAGAAGTGGTGGGTTCCCAATTAGGATTGGCGAATGCAGCAGGAAGGGCACTATGGGCATGACGGGCCTGGGTTTGTCTTCTTCTTTGTGGCAGCGGGACACTACTTGTGCTTGCCACCTCACCAGCTTGAACTGCACTTATGGGACTCGCCACATCACCAAGTGTTACTGCAGTGCTGGTTTGACTACCACCGGGGTGTACTAGGCCGCTGGTGCTTGCCAGTTCACCAAAACGCTACCAAAAAAACTGTTAGCGATCGCAGGGATCAGGCCTGACTCTGCGAACGCTGCAGTTATGCGTTTAGTGTTTTGTAAGTGACAGTGATCAATCGATGATAGTATTGAGTGGGATCAAAAAAAAAATAATATAAAAAACAATACTATTATAAAATAATAAAAGGCATAAGTGACTGCCAGTAATGTATAAAGTGCATAACAATTGGGAGTAAGTGCATCCACAGTGAGGGGTACACAATACTAATTAGTGCAAATATAAAGTGCAGCGTGAGAAGCCTATTAAGGCAGTGAGGTAGTAGTGAACTGCTAATTCATACAGTGCATAATGTGCAAAAAATGCCTTTAAAGAAAAATGAATAATAAGGTGTCTCAAATCCTTGTAAAAGGGTTGGCAAGGAAAAGTCTTATAAAACCAAAACATAAAAGTCCATAAAATTCAAAAAAATGTGACCACAACGTCCTGGCATGCGCACGTTGCAGTTAAAGTGCTCAGGTGTATCACATCCAGTGCTTCTTCGTGTAACAACACTCAGGTTAAGGTAGTGGCCCCTTACCTTTAGGTAATAGGGCAACAGCATGTAGCCAAAATGACTCTTTAGAATCCTCCTATGGGCTCCAGCGCGTCCCTCACCAACCTACGTCCTGAGATGGGGTTCCCTCAGGTTTAGTGCCGGGGCGGGGGATATAAGGGATGATGGGCAAAAGAAAAAGGCCAATAGTGTAATCCCGTTTTTGGTAGATTAACCTCTTTTATTAAAAGTATATAGGTACTCACATTAAAAAATGAACAACAGCGAATGTAGTCCAACGAGCGGCGAGCTCGTGTGCCTCTGTGGTGAATGCAGCCTGTCTCGTCCCTACGCGTGACGTCACACCACACGTGACTTCATCCCCTGATGAAGTCACGTGTGGTGTGACGTCACGCGTAGGGACGAGACAGGCTGCAATCACCACAGAGGCACACGAGCTCGCCTGCCCGTGCCACCTTGCCGACGTACATCGGCATGAGGCGGTCCTTAAGTGGTTAAAGAAAACAAAAATCAATCCTAGATTGCACAGTACCCCTATCACTAAAATAAGAAAAACCACCACCTTCACCCACATCCCTTAACCCAAACAACTGCAAAATCTCATCCAACTCCTTCCCAGACTTATCAACCTCCCCACCACCACCTCCACCCCCACACCTATCCCCATTATGCAAAATACAATTAAAATCCCCCAACACAATAATAGGATCCCTCCCCCCCAAAAAAAACTTCATCTTCTCAAACACATCCAATCTCCCCTTTTTATCCACAGGTGCATACACACAAAATAACTTAAAACAAACACCCCCATACTCCAACGTAACAAATAAACATCGTCCCACCTCCACCTCCACCTTCCTTAAAATCTTTATTTTATTATTTTTAATAAGCACCCCCACGCCACTATTCCTGCTCCGACCCAAAGACCACACCGCATCCCCCTTGGTCCATCTTGCAGTATGTGGTTCCTCCCTCATGTTGCAGTCCTGCAAACAAAAGATATTGTCAGCATATCCAGCCAAGATTTTAAACAGCTGCCCGCCTACATGCCGTCCCAATACCTCTGCAATTGAGGGAAGATACCCGTAAGAGCATAGAAGATCAAAAATGATTACATTCCTGTCATGATTTTTTTTTCTTTTTTCCCACTTTATCCCTGGCCCTAGTCCTAGGTCCCACCCCTGACCCAGGACTCACCCCCCTGTTTTTTTCTTTGCCTTCCCCTTTGGTACCCTGCAGTACCCTATCACCTCTTGCAGCTCGGACACCTGCCCAGTGCTCACATAAGATGGCGCCTGCGAGGAGTCCGTGTCAATTACCACATCCGATGCCCCAGGGTCCGGAGAGCCTGGGAAGGAGCTTATGACCTGGGAGGACTCAGCCATCTTTCTTTTTAGGGAGAGCTGCCCCACCTCCATCTCCTCCTCCTCCTCTGAGTCCTCCGATTCCTCACCGCTCCCCTCCGACTCCCCCTCGGCCAGGAGGTGCCCAGGGACACTCTCCTCTGGTACAGGAGAGGCCCCTTCCTCCCTCAGGGTGTCAACAAGGGAGGGACCTGGCTCACCCTCCATAGGTGGGCAGACATCAGCCCGCACCATCACTTCCTCGGGCAGCACTATGGCCTGCTCAACGGAGTTCACCGTGGTGGTTGGAACGGAACCCAGTCTGGCCACATCCGCATAGGATAACACCTGCTTGCCCCAACCACCTCAGCCTCCACAGCTTTTACCGCCCCAGCTACTGGAGTGGGCTCTGACGCTCTGTTTACCTTCGGGCACTGTCTTGCAGGGTGCATCCTACTACCGCAGATGCGGCAGCTCTTCTTCTCCAGACACTGACCGGCTCCGTGACCCTGCTTGAAGCAATTGCGGCATGTTAACCCGGCCTCGCACTGGTCTTTGGTGTACCCGAAAGCAAAACACTGCCTGCAGAAGAGGGGCTAGCCAGGGTACCACAGATTCCTCCCGATGGAGAAGGACTGAGGGGGGTGCCTAACGCCAAATATGCCTTCCTGATCCTCCCTAAAGGTCACCCAAAATTTACGCTGCCCGTTAAAGGTACCTAGCACATTCGTCAGCTTCACGCCTGCTGAAACTGACTCGCAGTACCTGAATAAAAAGGCAGCGATTTCCCCATCCTGTACAAAAGGATTGTACATAGGCACAGTGATGGGGACCTGCACTTTCGCCTCACTGAACAGGAACGTGTTCCCTTCCAGTATCTCATCGCCCTCTTTCTCGCCCTTCCATAGCATACACGTCTACAGATCTTCTTTTTTCCAGAAAGTAACGTCATACATTCCAGTGGTAGGAAAACACTGCATGCAAAAAATGGCTTCTCTCGGCATCCCAAAAAAGTCTTCAACTGCTTCTGAATGAAGTGCAATCCGATCTCTCTCTGTCTAGGCTCAAAGTGTTTGGTGCGCTCAGCGGCCCCACCATACCTATGCCCACCAATTTTTTTTTTTTTTAATTCTTTTATTTAAAATACATCGATAACATAAATCAAAAGAATATGTTTGAACAATAAAATAACATTGAAATACATTATCAGACAAGTATTTACAATATTTACATAAACCCTCCCACCTCCCTCCCAAAACCCACCCATTTCCCTCCCAAACCCTCCCACAAAACCCAAAATGTACATAACAACAGTAAAGAAAATAAAGACATCTCACAACAATAAATATATCAAAAAATGTTTCAAAACAACAATAAAGATAACAAGAACATTAACAAAACAACCCACTCCCATCCCTCATAGCGAAAAAAAAAAAAAACTATCCCTATTATATACTATCCCTCCACCCTATCCCTACACAAACAAAAAACACTCCTATATTCTTTCTCCACACTGTCCCTTTATCACCATCTGTACTCATCCTGAAAAACAAAAATAAAAAACGTTAATCGTTCAAGAATAAACATCAATAACATGATTCACATATTTACATTATATACACCATTGTTTCCACTCCTCCAATTTCCATAATTTCCTTGCATCCTTCTCTCCTAACTTCTTATAATCATAATACGCATAATTGTAAATTTTTCTTGGACCATGGCCACGCATTCTTTCACTTTAACCACTTCCTGCTTAAACATCAAAATATTCAGAACATCCCACAAACACTCTTTAATACAATTCACAACAATCCATAACAACCTCTCCTCATTCCTCCCCAGATCACACAAACCATATAACACCATCTCATATGTTACACTATTCACACCAGTCAACCCCTCAATCATCTTTTCCATCCTTTTCCATATTTTCTTCGTATAGCAACATTCCCAGAACACATGTACCACCCTCTCAATCCCCCCACACCCCAGCCTTGGACACACCTCACTGTCCACAAACCTTCTCCTTCTCTGAAACTCTCTTGTAGGCAAACACCCATGCACCCCCATCCATGCACTATCCTTCTGTCTATTATCCACTCCCTTACAGCACACATTCTTCCAGACTTTCTTACATTCGGCTATTCTTAAACCACCTATTCCTTCCATCTCCTCCCTTTCTTTCAGTATCTGCACAACCTTCTTACTCTCACACCATTTATCTCGTGTCACATCTTGCAACCCATACCTTCTCATACACCTTTCAATCCTCACATAAAACCAAGGCGCAACAAAACATACAGGTTTCCTCAAAAAACTTCACACAACTTATATTTCCATAACACACTCCCACACGCATATTTTACCATACACCCTGCAACGTCCTCTTTCTCACTTAATCTCACACACATACTCACATACTTCACCACCATAAATTTCTCAATACTCACCATACCTTTCCCACCATTCATTACTCCTTTCATTACCTTCTCTCTTTTCAACTTCTCCATCTTAGATGACCAAAAAAAGGAAAAACACACTCTCACAATTTGTTTCATCACTCTATCTGGAGCTGGAAACACATAATATAAAAATAACAAAATCGGAATCACAACCGCCTTCACAATCAACACCTTCCCTTCCAACGACAAAGTCCTTAAAGACCAAAAATCAATTTTCTTTTTTACTTTCACTAACGCATCCTGCCAACTCTCTCTCCCATACAAATCAGAATCAAACTTGACACCTAAAATCCTCACTCCTCCCTCACAAAACTTTCAAACACACTGTTCAGTCCTCCTCCATACACCAAACAATTTACACTCACTTTTCCCCATATTCACACAAAAACCACTTGCCATACAAAAAATCTCAATCAACAACTTCACTCTTTTTAGCCCTGCCATATCCCTACAAATCACTGTAACATCATCCATATAGCCTATTACTTTCAAAACCCTGCCACCACTCCCTGGTACCTCCACCCCTCTCACACACTTATCTTCCATCAACATCCTCAAGAAAGGTTCAAACACACAAATAAACAACACGGGTGATAACGGGCAACCCTGTCTCACACCCGACTTAATGCTTATATCATTCGTCATCCACCCATTCACCAATACCTTACTCACCATAACTTTATACAAACACTTAATCCACCCATTAAAAACCTCAGGTAACCCCATTCTCCTCAATACTTTAAACATAAAATCATGCGACACTCTGTCATAGGCCTTTTCAAAATCCACAGCCAACACCGCCACTTCCTGCTTCCTCTCCTTACAAAACCATAACACATCCCTCAAGCTCACCAAACTTTCTGCAATAGACCTCCCAGGCACCGCACACGCTTGCTCCTCCCCCACCAATTTCTCCACCACCGCACGCAACCTATTCGCCAATACCTTCCCCACCACCTTATAATCTACATTCAACAATGATATAGGCCTCCAATTTTTCAACTCTCGCTTGTCACCTTTTTTATACAGCAAAACAATCACGCTTTTTAACATAGATTCAGGCACTCTCCCCTCTTCCAAAACTTTCATCACCATCTCATACACGCAATCACCAATCACCTCCCAAAACGTAAAATAAAACTCAACTGGCAAACCATCACTCCCAGGCGTCTTACCTTCATACTTATCTTCATACTCCCCAGACATTCATCAACTTCACCTTTACTCACTTTCTCCCCTAACATACTTTTATCCTCCATATCCAGACACATCTCCACCTGCTCCAACACTTCCTTCTCAACCCTCTCATCCCTCTTCTTTTCCATATATAAATCAGAATAAAACTTCCAGATTTCATCTCCCAACCTCTTTTTTCCACTTACCACCTGTCCATTCTCATCCAACACACTTGACAAATCCACCTTCCCACCATTTACCTTTTTAAAGAAAAACCGCGTACACTTTTCATCCTTCTCCTTCACCACCATCCTTGCTTGCGACATAATCTCTCTCCCCCTCCGCTCCATAAAAATTCTCAATTTTCCTCTTGCTTCCACCAACTCACATCCCACATTCTCTCCCCATTCCCTTAGTTCTTCTAAATATTCCAATCTTTTCAACCACCACTCATACGCCTCACGTTTCTTTTTCGCAATCTCACAACCCTTCCTTACAAAAAATCTCTTAGTCTGACCTTTCACCCACTCCCACCACTCAATCACACTTAAAAAATCATTCCTCCTCCTTTTCAGTTTCCCAAAAAACTCAACATACTCTCTTTTCACACCCTCATCTTCCAAAAATTCCACATTCAACTTCCACACACCTTTACCATACATTACCTCCGATTCCATACTCACAATACACTCGATCCGACCATGGTCCGAGAAAGGCTCCCGTTGAACGGTAAAAGATTCTGACTGTAAATTTTTTGAAAGAAAACAAAAGTCAATCCTAGATTGCACAGTACCCCTATCACTAAAATAAGAAAAACCACCACCCTCACCCACATCCCTTAACCCAAACAACCGCAAAATCTCACCCAACTCCTTCCCAGACTTATCAACTTCCCCACCACCACCTCCACCCCCACACCTATCCCCATTATGCAAAATACAATTAAAATCCCCCAACACAATAACAGGATCCCTCCCCCCAAAAATAACTTCATCTTCTCAAATAGATCCAATCTCCCCTTTTTATCCACAGGTGCATACACACAAAATAACTTGAAACAAACACCCCCATACTCCAAAGTAATAAATAAACATCGTCCCACTTCCACCTCCACCTTCCTTAAAACTTAAAATTTTTTATTTTTAATAAAAATCCCCACGTTACTATTCCTGCTTCGACCCAAAGACCATACTGCTTCCCCCTGGGTCCATCTTGCAGTATGTGGCTCCTCCCTCATGTTGCAGTCCTGCAAACAAAAGATATCGTCAGCATATCCAGCCAAGATTTTAAAAACAGCTGCCCGCCTACATGCCGTCCCAATACCTCTGCACTTTAGGGAAGATACCCGTAAGAGCATAGAAAATTAAGAAGGGATCACATTCCTGTCAGGATTTTTTCTTTTTCCCACTTTTATCCCTGGCACTAGTCCTCGGTCCCACCCCTGACCCCAGGCTCACCCCCCCCAGATTTTTTCTTCACCTTCCCCTTTGGTACCTTGCAGTAACCCATTACCTCCTGCAGCTCGGACACCTGACCAGTGCTCACGTAAGATGGTGCCTGCGAGGAGTGCGAGTCAATCACCACATCTGATGCTTCAGGGCCTGGAGAGTCCGGGAAGGAGCCTATGACCTAGGAGGACTCAGCCATCTTTCTTTTTAGAGAGAGCTGCCCCACCTCCATCTCCTCCTCCTCCTCTGAGTCCCCCAAATCCTCACCGCTCCCCTCCAACTCCCCCTCGGCCAGGAGGTGCCCAGGGACACTCTCCTCTGGTACAGGAGAGGCCCCCTCCTCCCTTACTGCATCAACAGGGGAGGGACCTGGCTCACCCTCCATAGGTAGGCAGACATCAGCCCACACCACCACTTCCTCGGGTAGCACTATGGTCTGCTCAACAGAGTTCACCGCGGTGGTTGGAATGGATCCCAGTCTGGCCACATCTGCGTAGGATAGCACCTGCTTGCCCCCCGCCTATACAGCTTTAACCGCTACAGCTTCTGGAGTGGGCTCAGACGCTCTGTTTACCTTCGGGCACTGTCTCGCAAGGTGCGTCCTACTATACTACTATACTATATACCTCAATACTTTAAACATAAAATCATGCGACACTCTGTCATACGCTTTTTCAAAATCCACAGCCAACACTGCCACTTCCTGTTTCCTCTCCTTACAAAACCATAACACATCCCTCAAGCTCACCAAACTTTCTGCAATAGACCTCCCAGGCACCGCACACGCTTGCTCCTCCCCCACCAATTTCTCCACCACCGCAAGCAACCTATTCGCCAACACCTTCGCCACCACCTTATAATCCACATTCAATAATGATATAGGCCTCCAATTTTTTAACTCTCGCTTGTCACCTTTTTTATACAACAAAATAATCACGCTTTTTAACATAGATTCAGGCATCCTCCCCTCTTCCAAAACTTTCATCACCATCTCATACACGCAGTCACCAATCACCTCCCAAAACGTACAATAAAACTCAACTGGCAGACCATCACTCTTACCTTTCCTCATACTCCCAAGACATTCATCAACTTCACCTTTACTCACTTTCTCCCCTAATATACTCTTATCCTCCATATCCAGACACATCTCCACCTGCTCCAACACTTCCTTCATAACCCTCTCATCCCTCTTCTTTTTCATATATAAAACTGAATAAAACTTCCAGATTTCCTCTCCCAACCTCTCTTTTCCACTTACCACCTGTCCATTCTCATCCAACACACTTGACAAATCCACCTTCCCACCATATAACTTTTTAAAGAAAAAAACGTGTACACTTCTCATCCTTCTTCTTCACTAACATCCTTGCTTGCGACATAATCTCTCTCCCCCTCTTGCTTCCACCAATTCACACCTCACATTCTCTCCCCATTCCCTTAGTTCTTCCAAATATTCCAATCTCTTCAGCTACCATTCATAAGCCTCACATTCCTTTTTTGCAATCTCACAACCTTTCCTTACAAAAAACCTCTTAGTCTGACCTTTCGCCCACTCCCACCACTCAATCACACTTAAAAAATCATTCCTCCTCCTTTTAAGTTTCCCAAAAAACTCAACATACTATCTTTTCACACCCTCATCCTCCAACAATTCCACATTCAACTTCCACACACCTTTACCATACATTACCTCCGATTCCATACTCACAACAAACTCGATCTGACCATGGTCCGAGAAAGGCTCCCGCTGGATGACAAAGGATTCCGGCTGTAAAATTTTTGAAAGGAAACAGAAATCAATTCTAGATTTTACAGTACCCTTATCATTAAAATATGAAAAACCACCACCTTCACCCACATCCCTTAACCCAAACAACCACAAAATCTCACCCAACTCCTTCCCAGACTTATCTACATCCCCACCACCACCACCACCCCCACACCTATCCCCACTATGTAAAATACAATTAAAATCCCCCAACACAATAATAGGATCCCTCCCCTCCAGAAAAAACTTCATCTTCTCAAACAGATCCAACCTCCCCTTTTTATCAACTGGTGCATACACACAAAATAACTTAAAACAAACACCCCCATACTCCAAAGTAACAAACAAACATCATCCCACCTCCACCTCCACCTTCCTTAAAATCTTAATTTATTATTTTTAATCAGAATCCCCACGCCATTATTCCTGCTCTGACCCAACGACCATATCGCATCCCCCCCCCGGGGTCCATCTTGCAGTATATGGTTCCTTCCTCATGTTGCAGTCCTGTAAGCAAAAGACATCGTCAGCATAACCAGATAAGATGTTAAAAATTGCTGCCCGTCTCGATGCCGTCCCAATACTTCTGCAATTGAGGGAAGATACCCGTAAGTGCATAGAAAATTAGGAAGGGATCACATTCCTGTCATGACTTTTTCTTTTTTCCACTTTTATCCCTGGCCCTAGTCCTCAGGCCCACCCCTGATCCAAGGCTCGCTCCCCCTGTTTTTTTCTTTGCCTTCCCCTTTGGTACCCTGCAGTACCCTATCACCTCCTGCAGCTCGGACACCTGACCAGTGCTCACATAAGATGGTGCCTGCGAAGAGTCCAAGTCAATTACCACATCCAATGCTTCAGGGTCTGGCGAGTCCGGGAAGGAGCCTATGACCTGGGAGGACTCAGCCATCTTTCTTTTTAGGGAGAGTTGCCCCACCTCAATCTCCGCCTCCTCCTCTGAGCCCTCTGATTCCTCACTGCTCCCCTCTTACTCCCCCTCGGCCAGGAGGTGCCCAGGGACACTCTTCTCTGGTACAGGAGAGGCCCCCTCCTCCCTCACGGTGTCAACAGGGGAGGGACCTGGCTCACCCTCCATAGGTGGGCAGACATCAGCCCGCACCACCACTTCCTCGGGCAGCACTATGGCCTGCTTAATGGAGTTCACCGTGGTGGTTGGAATGGAACCCAGTCTGGCCACATCCACGTAGGACAACACCTGCTTGCCCCCAACTGCCTCAGCCTCCACAGCTTTTCCCACCACAGCTACTGGAGTGGGCTCAGCCGCCCTGTTTACCTTCGGACACTGTCTTGCAAGGTATATCTTACTACCGCAGATGTGGCAGCTCTTCTTCTCCGGACACTGACCGGCTCCGTGACCCTGCTTGAAGCAATTGCGGCATGTTAACCCGGCCTCACACTGGTCTTTGGTGTGCCTGAAAGCAAAACACTGCCTGCAAAAGAGGGGCTGGCCAGGGTACCACAGGTAGCCACGGTTCCTCCCAATGGAGAAGGACTGAGGGGGGTGCCTGACGCCACCTATACCCTCCTGATCCGCCCTAAAAGCCACCCAAAATTTCCGCTGCCCGTTAAAGGTGCCTAGCACATTCGTCAGTTTCACACCTGCTGAAACTGACTCGCAGTACCTGAATAAAAAGGCAGCGATTTCGGCATCCTGTACAAAAGGATTGTACATATGCACAGTGATGGTGACCCACACTTTTTCCTCACTCGACAGGAATGTGATCCCTTCCAGCATCTCATCGCCCTCTTTCTCGCCCTTCCATAGCATACATGTCTGCAGATCTTCCTTTTTCCAGAAAGTGACATCATACATTCCAGTAGTAGGAAAACACTGCATGCAAAAAATGGCTTCTCTCGGCATCCCAAAAAGGTCTTCAATCAATTGCTTCTGAAAGAAGTGCAATCCAATCTCGCTCCGTCTAGGCTCGGCCACGACCAGCTTCAAAGTGTTTGGTGCACTCGGCGGCCCCACCATACCTACGCCCACCAATCCCACAGCCAACTCATGGATGGTAGGGAAAGGCGATCAATCTCGCACACTTCCAGTGGCGTTCCCCCCTAATAGCAGCATGGGATGCACCCGAAGGAAACAATACAAGGCCGAGAGGGACTGGCACTGGTCATTACCTAATGACCAGAACAAGGCAGAAACTACACTTGATCTTAGCCAAAAGGCCGTTATTTATTTATTTTTTTTCTATCAGACAAGTATTTACAATATTTACATAACCCTCCCACTTCCCTCCCAAAACCCACCCACAAAAAACCCAAAAGTACATAACAACAGTAAAGAAAATAAAGACATCTCACAACAATACAGGGCAAAGGGCATGAGGTAGAGAGAGGTCGCAGGTAGCTGCCACTGTCGACCAGTATCTCAATACCGCATGCACTGAAGGCAATAACCCCTAAAGAGGGGAGGGAAAAAAAACGAGGGGACTATTCCGGTACCGGGTATAATCAAAATTAATAATAGAAGGTAATAGTGACAAAAACAATAGTAAAATATAAAAATTCCATTTTAATAGAAAACATGATTAAAAGATTGTAACATTAACACATACAGTTGCAATTAAAAGCGGGAGCAATACACACAACCAATTACATTACAACTTGTAGTGAGATAGACACAAATAGAGCTTGGATTCTCGACCGGTTTCGCGGTTTCACCGCTTCCTCAGGAGAGCAATATCTGTGGTGCAACATACAGTAATTGTAGTAAATACAATCATATAAAAATTATACAAAAACAAAAGAAAGCAGCAAAGACATTGAAGAATGCATTATATAATATACAATATAGGTAGAAAAAAGGGATGGGCTCACCCGTTCTAAGGTTGTCTGTGGGTACGCATGGCCCCAAGTAATTCCCCCCGCGGCGAACACAGGGGATGACTAAACAGACCCTGGATTAATAAAATGTATAATGAGGTAGAGTAGATGAATGAGGAATTAATGAGGGGGAGGAGTAAGGTGGGGGTGCCAGTGATGTATTTTGAATTTCAAACAGTGTGCAAGTGAGGGGAACACCACGGGAGGTGTGTGTGAATAGGGAAGTGGGGGAGGGAAAAGGGGGAGGAAGGGGGGGAGGGGAAGGGGGGGAAAAAAAGGGAGGGGAGGGGGAGGGAGGGGGAGGGAGGGGAAGGGGAAGGGAGGGAGAGGGGAGGGGGAGGGGAAAAAAGGGGGGGGGGGGAGGAAGGGGAAAAAAAAAGGGGGGGGGAGGGGAGGGGGGGGGGAAGGGGAGGGGGAAGACGGAGGGGGAAAGGGTAGGGGGGGAAAAAAAAAAAAAAAAGAAGAGGGGGGGGGGGGAGAGGGGGGAGGAAAAGAGGGGAGGGGGGGGAGGGAGGAGGGAGGGGGGGGAAAAAGGGAAAGAAGGAATGGAAAGATAAGGGGGGTTGCACACATAGATATGAGACTGGCACTCACCCCTAAAGTGCATAGACAAGCACATGGACTTGAGTGAGGACCAAATACAGATGATCGTATAATGAATGAGATGAGGCCACTGGTTGTTATTGGGCAGTGAACAGGATACCCCCAAGTACAGCTGGAGTGCTTGGTATGCACTCAAAGAGGTTCTAATAACAGCTGTAACAAACATGATAATAGAGTCATGTGAAAATTGACTCACCGGTCAGTGAAGCCAGCTGGCTCAGGTACAAATACAAGGCAACAAGTACAGGTAGCAAGGTATAGAATCATTACTGGGATAATAACATAGAAAGGTATAAGGGGACATGCTAGGCACAGTATACGAGGATAGCTATTCAGCACAACGTATAGGCTGAAAAGAAAACTGCCTGTAGACAGACAAGGAGGGAGGGGAGGGGGAAGAGGAAGGACAGCAGGGGGTAGGGGGCACGACACTTACCCAAAGCAGTGGTCCTCAGTTGTTCAGCATCACAGGGGCTGTAGGCTCAGATAGCGGCCATGACTGGCCGCTATAAGAGCACCCCGACCCGGAAGTCAGGGACGGCATCAAGGGCGGTCCCTGACGTCACCGGGTCTGCTCGCCCGCACTGCGCAGGTGCAGTGTCAGCTGCTACTGCGCAAGCGCGCGCTCCTGTCAAAGGGAATCAAGTTCCCAGGCATGGAGACGCAAGCAGCTGTAAGGCTGCCAGGGCGGGCATGTGTCCGCCGCAGAAAAAAGGCTCGGGGCGGGGCGAAGCCACAGAGACCTAACGGGGGGGAAAAAAAAAAAAAAAAAAAAAAAAAAAAAAAAAGCGCATCCTTATACAGCAAACAAGTACCAAATAATTCAATAGGAGTAACATATAATTAAACAATTGAGCAAATGTGATATTATATCTAGACAATGGGCAGTCAATGACAACAGACCATAGGCGTTCACCAATAGTGAAAGGGCATCATAGGGTATGTTGAAACCCAAGTGCAAGGGACAAGGGGTGGGGGAGAAGGGGGGGGGGGAAAGAGAGGGAGGGGGGAGGGGAAGAAGGGAAGAAGGGGAAGGAAAAAGGGGGGGGGGGGGGAAAGGGGGGAGGGGGAAAAGGGGGAAGGGATGGGAAAGGGGAGGGGAGGGAGAAGAAAGGGGGGGGGGGAAAGAAGGAGAGGAAAAGGAGGGGAGAGGGGGGAAGGGAAACATGGGAGGGAAAAGGGGGGGGGGGAAAGAAGGGGAAAAGGGGAGGGAGGAAAGGGAAGGGAAGGAGGGAAGGGAGGGGGGAGGAGGGGAGAGGTGCTAGGACCATATAGGGACTTCATAGGAAGGCCCTATAGGACACCGATTCATTAAGGCCAGGGGGAATAGTGGCGTTGAGCCGTTCAATCCACAGGGATTCTCTCTGTAGTATTGAGCGGTCCCAATCGCCACCCCTGGGATTGGGTTTGACCACCTCCAATACTAGGAATTTAACCACGGAATTGTCAAATCTATGATGGAGGCCGATATGTCGGCCGATGGTGGTTAATTTGCCATTTTCTGAGTCATACAAGTGGTCCCCAATTCTCTGTCTAAGTTCCCTGATTGTTTTGCCCACGTAAAAGGCTTTGCAGGTGCAGTTCATAAGGTAAACTACCCCTTTCGTATTGCAATCGGCGAAGGTCCGTGGGACCAAAGTCTCGCCGTTAGGCAAGACCACAGTTCTACTTTCGAAGATCCAAGGGCACCTAGGACAATCTCCACATTGGAAGGTGCCATTGGAACCACCCCTAGCGGGTCTAGTAGGATTATAATGACTGGCAGTTAGTTGGTCGCGTAGTGACCGTGCTCTACGGAAAACCACTTCCGGTGTGTGTCTAATGTATTTAGTTAGTACATGATGGTCGGTCAATAGGTGCCAGTGTTTCGTTAAGATATTCCGTAGAATACTGTGGTGTACAGAGTAGGTCGTAATCAATTTAACAGTTTCTAAGGGGGGGGGAAGTCTGTTGTTTTTGAAAAGTAAAGAGGTCCGTGGACGTAAAAGGGACTTGTTAAAGGCTTTACGTAGGTTGGTAGCAGAGTAACCCCGTCGTAAAAGACGTTCACGTAGTGCCTGAGCTTGGCGTAGAAAATCACTATGGTGAGTACAGTTTCTGCGTAACCGCAGGTATTGGGCATAGGGTATGCTCCGTACCAGGGACTTAGGGTGAGCACTGGTGGCAAATAATAGGGTATTCCCCGCCGTGGGTTTCCTGTAGAGGTCGGTGCCCAATGTTCCATCAGATTGTTTAATGATCAGTAGGTCTAGGAAGGGAATTCGCTCGGTCTCGATTTTAAAGGTAAATTTAAGGTTTAGATCGTTGTTATCCAATAGATGTAAAAATTGTAACAATTTGACTCTAGGGCCCGTCCAAACCACAAACAAATCATCAATAAAACGGTACCATAGGAGAATATAGTCCAGAAATTCTGTATATTGTTCATGGGCATGGATATATCGCTCCCAACCACCTAGGTATAGATTTGCATATGCTGGAGCACATGATGTCCCCATTGCAACACCTTGTATTTGCAAAAAAAGTTGGTCGTTGAAAGTAAAAAAGTTTTTGGTCAATATAAAGTATAATAATGTCAGTATAAACTGATTCAGGGGCCAGGTGGTAGTATCTTGTTCAGCCAAGAAGGAACCAGCCATCCGTACGCCCTGCTCGTGGGGGATACTCGAGTACAAGGCCTCGATATCGACTGCCACGAGCAGGGCGTCCGGAGGGACCTGGATTCCCTCGAGGCGTTGCAAAAGGTCGGTGGTGTCTCTTATGTAAGATGGGAGGCTACGAACATGAGGCATTAGGAAGGCGTCAACAAATTTGCTCGCATTATCTGTTAGGGAGCCTATCCCGGACACAATAGGTCTTCCTGGTGGGATCCGTGCCGCTTTATGGGTCTTGGGTAAGGAATAAAAAGTAGGAGTGCAGGGAAATTTGGGGACCAAGAACTCTAGGGTGTCTTTGTCAATGAGGCCCACAAAGTAGGCCTCAGTGCAAAGTGCCCGGAGTTCTTGTGCAAAGGAAGATATGTGGGTAAGGGAAATGGGTCTATACCATTGTTTATTATTGAGGATAGCAAGGCACATAGATTCGTATTGGTGGTTGGTCATCAAAACAATATTCCCGCCCTTGTCCGATTGTTTAATAACAACATCCGAACGTTGCTGCAATGAACGAAGAGCTCGAATCTGACTGGGGTCTAGGTTTGAGGGAAAGTCAGGCCATTTTTGTTTCTTAAGGTCACTTATGGTTGCTCGCAGGAAGGCCCAAATCTCAGGGCAGGTATTAAGATCAGGAAATCTCCGAGATCGTAGCCGAAAGGGCTTGATTGAGGGAGTTGGTTTAGAGGTAACTAGATCATCACGTCCTGAGGGGGTAGTGTCGGGGACCCCTGAGTCTTGTGAGGGCCCAGGGTCTCCGGTATCGCCTTCATCATAGAGGAGCATCAGGTCGCGAAGCACCCTGAACTCATCCATGGAGAAGCCTTTGGTGCGCTCAGCGAGCTCACGCTCCAGTCCTAGATTGACACGATCCTTGTCGTGGATAAATCTAAATGTTAAATTTCGTGCGAAAAGATACAGATCTTTAATTGTTTCGGTGACCTTAAGTGCGTCAAGAGGGCAGAAGCCCAGACCTAGTTGTAAGACCGAGATTTCCTCACTACTAAAAGTGTAGGGAGTAAGGTTTATAACGTTACGATCGGTGTGGTCTGGGGAAGAGGGTTTTGTTGGGACAATGAGGGTTTCAGGACGTACGCATCTAGATTGCTCTATTGTTTTTTCAGATCTAAAAAATTGCGTCTTCATTGATTTTCGTGTATTTGTTTGTCAGGAGGGTGGAATTAAGAATTTTGGGAATGGTGCCATGCAATGTAGAGTGGCCAGTGGCCCCTTCTGTGGGGGTATTTGTGTCATGTGGGGTTTGTGTAGCAGGTGTTCGGGTGGATCTCGGGCCTTTTGGGCCTTTTTTGTCTTTTTTAGGGTTCGTTGGTGGGGTGTTACCCCCAAAACGAAGTCTCTTGCGTGATGAGCTAAGTGCAGATGAAGTGTTAGGTTGGGTAGTGCTTAAGGAAGATGCAGTGGAGGATAAAGAGGAGTCTGATTCGATATCAGTGGTGAAGTTGCTATTATTAGTACGGGGAGGGCCTCGTCTACCTCGACCTCTGCCTGGCCAATGATAGGCCAGGCCCTCGGTAAAGGCAGCTTTGTCCTTCCCAAATTTGATCTGTTTTTTAAGTATAATGTCCTTATTCATGATTTCTAAGCGTTCTCTAAGTTCTTTCCACTTAGTTTTGAAAGTCGTATTGTCAGACAGATAAGAGTATTCGACATTGAGTCGTTCGATGTCGCCATCAAGTACGGTCATGTCAAGGGTATATTGGGAAATAAGTAGTCCAATTAATTCTAGACTATTTTTGGTTAGAATATCTTCCCAGGTTTTTTTAAAATCCACTGAGGGATCTTTCAGGGTGGGGAATATCTGACCCCTTAAACCCAAGGGGCAAACTTTTTCGCTCATATATAATTTGAAATATTCAATGTGCCAGTGTAAGTGCGACTTACGTTTAAGGAGTTTGGACATTCGTATAAAAAATGTTGAAATATCGTCATCAATTTTATGCTCATTCAAGCAAGCAGTTTTAATGTTAGACATAAAGCCTGACCAATCTGTGCCTAGAATATCCATAATGTACCTGTCCACCAACGGCGACCCCCAGAGTATGTTGTAATGACAGGATGTCAAAGCTAGAAATCACAAGAAGTAACAGTTAAACAAAATCGAATAACTACATATAAACGCTACTGGGAAATGTGTCGAAGGGTGTTGCTGTTCACCCAGGGGCACAGAAATGTGGGTGTGTTATCCACCCTATGTATACTAAGGAAAGGAAGAGCGTTTTAAATCAAAAAGATATATAAACAAATACATGTACCATCATCCCAAATATCTTGTACAGGGCAAAGGGCATGAGGTAGAGAGAGGTCGCAGGTAGCTGCCACTGTCGACCAGTATCTCAATACCGCATGCACTGAAGGCAATAACCCCTAAAGAGGGGAGGGAAAAAAAACGAGGGGACTATTCCGGTACCGGGTATAATCAAAATTAATAATAGAAGGTAATAGTGACAAAAACAATAGTAAAATATAAAAATTCCATTTTAATAGAAAACATGATTAAAAGATTGTAACATTAACACATACAGTTGCAATTAAAAGCGGGAGCAATACACACAACCAATTACATTACAACTTGTAGTGAGATAGACACAAATAGAGCTTGGATTCTCGACCGGTTTCGCGGTTTCACCGCTTCCTCAGGAGAGCAATATCTGTGGTGCAACATACAGTAATTGTAGTAAATACAATCATATAAAAATTATACAAAAACAAAAGAAAGCAGCAAAGACATTGAAGAATGCATTATATAATATACAATATAGGTAGAAAAAAGGGATGGGCTCACCCGTTCTAAGGTTGTCTGTGGGTACGCATGGCCCCAAGTAATTCCCCCCGCGGCGAACACAGGGGATGACTAAACAGACCCTGGATTAATAAAATGTATAATGAGGTAGAGTAGATGAATGAGGAATTAATGAGGGGGAGGAGTAAGGTGGGGGTGCCAGTGATGTATTTTGAATTTCAAACAGTGTGCAAGTGAGGGGAACACCACGGGAGGTGTGTGTGAATAGGGAAGTGGGGGAGGGAAAAGGGGGAGGAAGGGGGGGAGGGGAAGGGGGGGAAAAAGGGAGGGGAGGGGGAGGGAGGGGGAGGGAGGGGAAGGGGAAGGGAGGGAGAGGGGAGGGGGAGGGGAAAAAAGGGGGGGGGGGAGGAAGGGGAAAAAAAAGGGGGGGGGGAGGGGAGGGGGGGGGAAGGGGAGGGGGAAGACGGAGGGGGAAAGGGTAGGGGGGGGAAAAAAAAAAAGAAGAGGGGGGGGGAGAGGGGGGAGGAAAAGAGGGGAGGGGGGGGGAGGGAGGAGGGAGGGGGGGGAAAAAGGGAAAGAAGGAATGGAAAGATAAGGGGGGTTGCACACATAGATATGAGACTGGCACTCACCCCTAAAGTGCATAGACAAGCACATGGACTTGAGTGAGGACCAAATACAGATGATCGTATAATGAATGAGATGAGGCCACTGGTTGTTATTGGGCAGTGAACAGGATACCCCCAAGTACAGCTGGAGTGCTTGGTATGCACTCAAAGAGGTTCTAATAACAGCTGTAACAAACATGATAATAGAGTCATGTGAAAATTGACTCACCGGTCAGTGAAGCCAGCTGGCTCAGGTACAAATACAAGGCAACAAGTACAGGTAGCAAGGTATAGAATCATTACTGGGATAATAACATAGAAAGGTATAAGGGGACATGCTAGGCACAGTATACGAGGATAGCTATTCAGCACAACGTATAGGCTGAAAAGAAAACTGCCTGTAGACAGACAAGGAGGGAGGGGAGGGGGAAGAGGAAGGACAGCAGGGGGTAGGGGGCACGACACTTACCCAAAGCAGTGGTCCTCAGTTGTTCAGCATCACAGGGGCTGTAGGCTCAGATAGCGGCCATGACTGGCCGCTATAAGAGCACCCCGACCCGGAAGTCAGGGACGGCATCAAGGGCGGTCCCTGACGTCACCGGGTCTGCTCGCCCGCACTGCGCAGGTGCAGTGTCAGCTGCTACTGCGCAAGCGCGCGCTCCTGTCAAAGGGAATCAAGTTCCCAGGCATGGAGACGCAAGCAGCTGTAAGGCTGCCAGGGCGGGCATGTGTCCGCCGCAGAAAAAAGGCTCGGGCGGGGCGAAGCCACAGAGACCTAACGGGGGGGAAAAAAAAAAAAAAAAGCGCATCCTTATACAGCAAACAAGTACCAAATAATTCAATAGGAGTAACATATAATTAAACAATTGAGCAAATGTGATATTATATCTAGACAATGGGCAGTCAATGACAACAGACCATAGGCGTTCACCAATAGTGAAAGGGCATCATAGGGTATGTTGAAACCCAAGTGCAAGGGACAAGGGGTGGGGGAGAAGGGGGGGGGGAAAGAGAGGGAGGGGGGAGGGGAAGAAGGGAAGAAGGGGAAGGAAAAAGGGGGGGGGGGAAAGGGGGGAGGGGGAAAAGGGGGAAGGGATGGGAAAGGGGAGGGGAGGGAGAAGAAAGGGGGGGGGGGGGAAAGAAGGAGAGGAAAAGGAGGGGAGAGGGGGGAAGGGAAACATGGGAGGGAAAAGGGGGGGGGGGGGAAGAAGGGGAAAAGGGGAGGGAGGAAAGGGAAGGGAAGGAGGGAAGGGAGGGGGGAGGAGGGGAGAGGTGCTAGGACCATATAGGGACTTCATAGGAAGGCCCTATAGGACACCGATTCATTAAGGCCAGGGGGAATAGTGGCGTTGAGCCGTTCAATCCACAGGGATTCTCTCTGTAGTATTGAGCGGTCCCAATCGCCACCCCTGGGATTGGGTTTGACCACCTCCAATACTAGGAATTTAACCACGGAATTGTCAAATCTATGATGGAGGCCGATATGTCGGCCGATGGTGGTTAATTTGCCATTTTCTGAGTCATACAAGTGGTCCCCAATTCTCTGTCTAAGTTCCCTGATTGTTTTGCCCACGTAAAAGGCTTTGCAGGTGCAGTTCATAAGGTAAACTACCCCTTTCGTATTGCAATCGGCGAAGGTCCGTGGGACCAAAGTCTCGCCGTTAGGCAAGACCACAGTTCTACTTTCGAAGATCCAAGGGCACCTAGGACAATCTCCACATTGGAAGGTGCCATTGGAACCACCCTAGCGGGTCTAGTAGGATTATAATGACTGGCAGTTAGTTGGTCGCGTAGTGACCGTGCTCTACGGAAAACCACTTCCGGTGTGTGTCTAATGTATTTAGTTAGTACATGATGGTCGGTCAATAGGTGCCAGTGTTTCGTTAAGATATTCCGTAGAATACTGTGGTGTACAGAGTAGGTCGTAATCAATTTAACAGTTTCTAAGGGGGGGGGGAAGTCTGTTGTTTTTGAAAAGTAAAGAGGTCCGTGGACGTAAAAGGGACTTGTTAAAGGCTTTACGTAGGTTGGTAGCAGAGTAACCCCGTCGTAAAAGACGTTCACGTAGTGCCTGAGCTTGGCGTAGAAAATCACTATGGTGAGTACAGTTTCTGCGTAACCGCAGGTATTGGGCATAGGGTATGCTCCGTACCAGGGACTTAGGGTGAGCACTGGTGGCAAATAATAGGGTATTCCCCGCCGTGGGTTTCCTGTAGAGGTCGGTGCCCAATGTTCCATCAGATTGTTTAATGATCAGTAGGTCTAGGAAGGGAATTCGCTCGGTCTCGATTTTAAAGGTAAATTTAAGGTTTAGATCGTTGTTATCCAATAGATGTAAAAATTGTAACAATTTGACTCTAGGGCCCGTCCAAACCACAAACAAATCATCAATAAAACGGTACCATAGGAGAATATAGTCCAGAAATTCTGTATATTGTTCATGGGCATGGATATATCGCTCCCAACCACCTAGGTATAGATTTGCATATGCTGGAGCACATGATGTCCCCATTGCAACACCTTGTATTTGCAAAAAAAGTTGGTCGTTGAAAGTAAAAAAGTTTTTGGTCAATATAAAGTATAATAATGTCAGTATAAACTGATTCAGGGGCCAGGTGGTAGTATCTTGTTCAGCCAAGAAGGAACCAGCCATCCGTACGCCCTGCTCGTGGGGGATACTCGAGTACAAGGCCTCGATATCGACTGCCACGAGCAGGGCGTCCGGAGGGACCTGGATTCCCTCGAGGCGTTGCAAAAGGTCGGTGGTGTCTCTTATGTAAGATGGGAGGCTACGAACATGAGGCATTAGGAAGGCGTCAACAAATTTGCTCGCATTATCTGTTAGGGAGCCTATCCCGGACACAATAGGTCTTCCTGGTGGGATCCGTGCCGCTTTATGGGTCTTGGGTAAGGAATAAAAAGTAGGAGTGCAGGGAAATTTGGGGACCAAGAACTCTAGGGTGTCTTTGTCAATGAGGCCCACAAAGTAGGCCTCAGTGCAAAGTGCCCGG